>NW_027069662.1:730741-769804 GCF_002906115.3 Quercus suber
TTTTCGCATCTTTATCTTCCTCCTCTTCACCCTTATCATTTCCACTTCTGTACAAGTAAGCAACGCCGCAACCAATTGCACTACTATTGACTGTGGCAAGGATTTCGTGTTGACAGCAAGGACACCATGTGAATCATGTGAAAGCACCCATGGAACCTGTTCAACCAATATCCATGGTGATTTCGTTTGCCTTTGTAATGGAGCGAAGCATCGGTATAACTGTAATGGTCCAACTTAGTATTATAGGGTTCTTGCTAGTTGCTTCTGAACCCTGCATGTCACGTGCATGGATATATTTAGAAGGTCCTGTCGTGTTTTAATAGAGGTGTATTGGGTAATGGGTTCATGTGTCTATGCATTCTCCTTAAACTATGTACACGATTGGTGATTAATTAATCGAGACTGGTGGGGCTTCTATTGCGTTAAGCTGCTAGCTCTGTTTTTTTTTTTTTTACCCCCACCCCCTCCCCTCCCCTGTTTTTTTTATACCCCCTCCTTTTCTTCTATTGCACTTCATACAATACTAATGGATGGTTGAAGTAAAAAAGGTTAAAAATTTTTGAAAAAAGTTAAAGTTAAAAAATGAGAATGATAAAAATGATGTGTGTAGAAATTGGATAATTGCACCCAGTGCAATACCTAGGTATTACACCAGATCCAAATCCCTTCTTTTGTTTGTTTAAATTAAGGGTTTTTTTTTTTTTCAAATGCTAAAACACAAATTTCATTAAGGGGTGAAGTTTCATCAAATTGAGGCATGTAAATTATACGAATTAAAATATATTTTTCTTGTAACTTCACACCTATTTGGTACAGTTTAATAGGTTTTTAAAAAGAAAAATTGGAAAACACAAAATTTGTCTTTAGTTTTCTTTACCCCTTTCTTCAATTTGATATCGATAGCACAAATTCTTGAAGTTTATAAAATAGTAATCTAACTGGCATACGTGAGAATGGATATACTGTAGAGAAGGTCTCCACTAAGCATCCATGGTTGAATGGTTAAAGCACTCAACTCATAATTGGCGAAGTCATAAGTTCGATACCTACTGAATGCACACCAACAGAAAAAATAACCATGCAGAATTACTGAGCTACATGGAATTATAGTGGAAGTGGGCTGACAACGTGATGATTTTAGTCCAAAGTGGAGTAAAGATCAAACTTGATCTTTGTAAATAAATAAAGGATTCAATCACTAGTTTCAAAACTCTAAACACAAAATAGGTAACTGAGACAAACCTTAAGAAATATGTTTTGTGTTTGCCCTAATAAAAAAAGGTTAATGTTGCATAAAAATTACATGCAAGCTATTACCACATGCAATTGACGTGAAAAAGGGGGGAAAAACTCACTTTCTAGACTTGAATTTGTTTATTAGGTTTCTATTCTAGCTTTCCTGATTAGAAAATATTGGAAAAATACAGCAAAATTAAAAATTAAAAAAATAATAATAAGAAAGGAAGAAAAATGGACCAAACCCTAAATCATTTTACACACTTTGAAGGTTTGATTACTACTTTCGAGTTTCTAGAAACCGAATTGAAAATTGGACCAAACTTTGAGGACAATACTTGTTTGCAAAACAAAATGAAAGTTGTAACCTATTTTTAAGCCCAAAAATTATCAAATGTCTCAAGGCCCATTTCACACAAAGGGTTGGGTGGGCCTAGGGCACTTTTTTTTTGTTCTTTTTCCTTTTTTTTTAAATGTATCATACTTCAACATGGGATTAGTGAATCTCGATAGGGATGGAATTAGCTCAAATTAAAACTCAATCATCCTGCTAAGCCCTACAATAAAATGTCAAGCTTAAGGAAAATATGTTGGTCTGTAGTAGTTTTTACTTGGTATCCCTTAAAAGTTATCACTTTTCATCTTAATTTCTATGTTAAGAAATATAATAAATAAAGAATGTTGAAAAACTTGTTGTGACTTAAATAATGCTCCCACATGCATGATTATCGCAAAATAGTAACTTCATAAGTTCAAGGTCGAATCCACGGGGAAAAAGGAATTAATTAGCAAACCACAAAAGAAAATAACTAAAACAATAAAATTATATTAAAGAGAAATTTTGATAGTTTGGTGAAGGTAATTTTGAATTAGAGGAAATAATAATATATAAAGGCACTAAGGTTTAGAGATTCACACACAACACATCTATTGGTAGTCTTAACAATTATTTTATAGCTTTAATACTTATGTTATTATGTTTTTTATTGATTTACTCATCTAGAAAAATGTTTAGTTCTGTATAATTTTTTTATTTATCATAGACTCCAAGCACGTTAAATGCTTACTTCCCTAGTCACTCAAGCTCAAATCAGTCCCACTCATCTCATAGCATGTGAAGCCCACAACTGAATGAATGAACCACTAAATGGAATTGATACATGCTAGGTGACTTAGCCCATATGTTCCGGCCTGCTCTCATTTTGAATGCAGGACTTGATAGCTAGGTTTACAATGTCAACTCTAAACCGTGTTTGCCAGTCCATTAGCTAGACCTATCAAGTTATCATGTACAATAAACCATGTTTGGCCGGTCCATAATATGGGATTCATTCATGAAGAGACATTTCAAGTACCAAAGTCCATACTATCGTATAGAGGAAATATTTTATCCAAACAAAAGAAAATTCCAACACTAGTGCTTAGTAGTACTAGTAGGTTCTCAATTCTCATAACTTATTTTACAGGAAAATGCATATACCACATCAGTAGTCCCATTAACTACAAAGGTTGCAAATGAATCGTCAGTGGAAAACAAGGTTGAATTGGAACTCATGTCTTCTCATTCCTTTTTGGGGGATTTTAACTTTTAGTGATAGACCAATACTATCACAGAACATCGCAATTTAACCACACCAAAGAAAGATGACAAATCACTACTTTAGCACCTCGTCATCGTTTTTGGCTCAAATCATTCATCTGGACATTTTGGATGATGCCATTTTCATTCAGGTATTCAACAAATTCATCAATAAGATAGGGCCATGCACCTTCAGCATCATAATTTTTTAATGCAGGGTCCACCGTCTGGACGTACAAAGCATGAAAAATTAGTAGTACCATGACCAGCATCAAAACCAGCAAGACACATCAATATACATAATGCTCGTGAAAGGATGATATCAATGTTTCTTTTTGTTTCCTTTCTTATTAAAGAAGATTCAAGTCTTCAACGGCTATGAATATTTTTTTCAAAAAAAAAAAAAAAAAAAAAAAAAAAAAAAAAAAAAAAAAAAAAAAACTCTTCTTGGGTTGTGCTCATGGTTTGTTTTCTCCCACAAATATAAACGAAAAGTTGTAGAACTTGGAAACATATATTATATAGTAATGTAGTACATGTTTTTATATATATATATATATATAAATTAATTAAAAAGAAGAAGCTATAGGTGGCCCACCATCCACTCTATTTTTATTTTTTAAAATAAAATTTATTGTTTGAATTTATTTGTTTATTTGATTAACAAAAAAATTAAGTTTTGTGAAAAAGAAAACATCAAAAAATATTTAACTAATTTTCTTACCGGTTCCTAAAAAGAAAAAAAAAAAATCCTAATTACTACTAAATATGTATATAATTTCATTAAAAGTTTCAATCATAATTTGCTGTATTATTTGATTGCTTAACCAAATAGCGTTTCTTTTAGTCATATTGTGTTCTTTTATCTAACTCATTGAGCAATTTAATAAATCCATCTTTTTTTTTTATACAAGTTGAGACTATTAAATAAATTTATGATTTTGTGAGGTTATAATAGTACATTTTATAAATCAATTGCTATTGCTCTATACATTTTTTTTAAAAATCTAGTTATTATAATTTATAGATAGAATTTCTTTTAATTTTTAATTTTGCATCTAACAAAACAAGAAGAATATATTTCAAGTAAATAAAATATTATTTAATTGGTATTTAAACAAAATATGTCCAATTTCAAGCTATTTGGCAAACTATTTGACTATTAAATAAATTTATGATTTTGTGAGGTTATAATAGTATATTTTATAAATCAATTGCTATTGCTCTATACATTTTTTTTTTTAAATCTAGTTATTATAATTTATAGATAGAATTTCTTTTAATTTTTAATTTTGCATCTAAACAAAACAAGAAGAATATATTTCAAGTAAACAAAATATTATTTAATTGGTATTTAAACAAAATATGTCCAATTTCAAGCTATTTGGCAAACTATTTGGGTCTTTTAGGCTACAAGATCATGAATTCCATCAACATCCTTTAAATTTCCAAAATTTTGTGGGCAATAATTGGATAAATGAGGACTCACTTGTTTATTTTAATCTACGTATTTATCCTAGGTATGGTTAAAACTTTTGGCACCAAAGTGATGCATACTTTCTTAGGTTACTTTCCTTTCCTAATTGGTGTTTATAAAATGTGGACATTGTTGATGTGGTTGGGTTTCAAACACTTGAACCTTGTTGTGAGTCCCACATTGGTTATGAGCGTGTTCTTATTTGTGTTTATAAACTATTGTGGATCTCCTTTGATATCTTATGATATGGGGCCGATGTAGGCATGGTCATTATCTATATCACAAATGTGCAATCCACCAGTTTGTGGGCTTTTCTATCCGTTTGTGATCGTGTATTTTTGCTCATTTGTGCTTAGGTTCTCTTCTAAGCTAGTATACTATTCTATTATTTTCTGACCAAGTTAGAGGTTTATTTAACACACCATCATAACATTTTTTCCATTATTTCTATTATTGCTTTCTCAATCAAATGACCCGAGTATGGATTATCTTCCTCAAGTGTTCTTGCTCTCTCCCACATATTTCTCTCTACCTCAAATTATTTTCTTGATCAATTAAAAGGAAAGGCATTTGTTAGAAGGTTGTTCTTGATTTTTGTGTAAGGAAGTGAGTGCAATTTGATCATGGGGAGTTGTGTCACTTGAGAACTGTTTGCGTCGTGTTTTACTCTAGGTAGTAATAGTATAAATCAACCTATAAGGATAATGCATTCACATAATTCTATCATTTTGTGAAATCGTTCCTAATATTGTGTTCTTGTTGTTATTTATAATTCAGATTAAACAATTTTTAAGAAGAGTTTGTTTATTCACTTATATATTTTCAACCCAAAAAAAAAATAATAATAATAACAATTAAAGATTCTTACTATCATAAAAACGTAAAATTATAAGATTCTTATAATCATGAAAGAATGTTTTAAGAGCTTAATAAAATTTTAAAAGTTACAAGAAACCATTATATATAGATACCTGTTGACAATAATCTCACATATAATATATATGTTCTGGAGATAAACACTTTGAAAAATTTCCTTAAATAATTAATAAAATATATAGATACACACTTTAACCCAAAAAGTCTAAACTTAATGGGTATATGCTTAATTATGTTATATTAATCACGTATTCTTCTCATCATTATTAAATGTTGGAAAGTTTCCAAAAAAAAAAATGTAATAATTTAATTTCCAAATTGCTTTATTCTTAAAATTTCTATATATAAAAATAAAATTAAAAAAAATTAAAAAAAGAAAAGAAAAGAAAAGAAATTGATTCAGTGGTCATGGGCGCATTATGAGTTATAAATCCAACCGTTCCAGATTCAAACCCTAACTCTGAATTCATTCAAACTCATCCAATACACGGGTCTAAGCAGGTGGTTTGTGCATCTGGGATTTACTTGACATAAAAATAAAAATAAAAAGTTGTATTTCGTTAGACTTATACAAAAACTTGGCTTTGCTAAACAATTTTTTGGCCAAGAGTATGGTCACCCTATGGCTAAAAGTTGTGGCATTTGGCAAAGTTGGTGCCTAGTATTGGTTGGTGAGGAAGTGGTGTACAGATATTGACAACGAATCAGTGGAAATATATGTTTTAATAGTCAAATTTTATATTGGATTGGACATTGGAACCCTATTCCACAAGGTGCAATCAATGAATATACAATTGGTTTGAAAGATCTGGTAAAACGAAAAGGCACATTTGCTTTTGGTATGTAATGTTTTTTTTTTTTTTTTTTTTTTTTTTATATATATTTTTATTTTATTTTATTTATTTTTTAGAGAGAGTTTCAACATATGGCGTCCGCTCCTGATGATAGCTCTAACGGGGCTTGAAGTTGGTCAAACAAGTCTTCACAGAATCACACAATCCTGTAGCCTTCAAATAATAACTATCTCATAACCTATTTTAACTAATTTGGAATGAATATTGTTAATATATATTTACCATACATGTACACGTGTAGCCCACTAAAAGCCTAATGCGCTAGGCGTGTATGTGTATAGTAAATTATCTATATATACTATATATAAAATCGAAACCTTTTACTATTTATTAACATTTTGAGAGTGTGCCACCTCAGCTTTGCAACCACCACAATTTTACACCTTATTTTAATTTGTTAAGTTCTAAAGATTTAGGAATTTATGTATTTAGAACTCTAATGTGTAATGTTGGCAAACCATGATCAAAACAATATGTTTAGCCTTGTTTAGGCTTGGTCAAAGTTGTATCTTTCATGTAAAGTTGGAATCGAGAGGCTGCAGATGCATTGGTGCATTTCGGCCTGGCTCGATCGGTCGAAAGAAAGACTCAATCGATCAAATCTCGGGTAGAATGTTTTTCTGCAAAATATTTCCAACTCAGCCCAAGGCCATTAAGGATTAAGGTTTCAGATCTACTTCTCCCACTATATAAAGGAAACCTTAAGCCACGTTTTTGAGAAGTTTTGAGAGAGAGAAGAGAGTGTCTCTTTTGTATCTAGGGTTTTGTACCCAATCCTCTCTAAGTCTTTGTTGCTCATATTCACGGTTTATGTGAATCTCTTGTGAGATCCTTGAAGAGCTTTCCTTCACATAAACTTAGGGTTTTCAAGGTAAAGATTATTTCTATATCTTAATGGTCAACAAGGTTGCAACCATTGGAGCTTAAAGAATAACAAGCGTGGGTGCTTGTACTTGATTGAAGAGTCCAAGAAAGAAGGAGTCCGTGGATTCGGAGCTTGCACGTGGTCGTGTCAGTAAGTTCTACTGGTGGGTAGCATTAGGAAGTCGAGTGGAGAGCTTATAAGTCCTTTTGTATGAACTTCGATTCTTTCGCATAGTAGATTCAGGTTTACCTTGAGGATAGCTAGGTCAAATTCTCCCCAGGTTTTTTATCGGTTTGGTTTTCCTAGGTGATCATATCATTGTGTTATTTTTATTTCCGCTGCTTTATATTCTTGATATGATTGTATATTTGTGATAATCTAGAATTTCATAAATTGACTAAGTTAATCACTTGGCTAATTAACTAGGTTAATACAATTGTTGTTTTAAGGGGTCTAAATTTCTAACAAGTGGTATCAGAGCGGGTAGCTTTTCTGTTTTAGATCTTTTGATCTAAGAGTTGATCCTTGACCTCTATTATCATGAATAATTTGAAGTGTCTTTCTGCTCATGTTTGTGATAATTTGAATAAAAAGGACATTGTTGTTTCTGTTGATTTTGTTGATGTTTGTGAAACTATTCGTAAGGAATTATCTAAATCTTTGAAAATTTCTAAGAAATTCAAGGAAGAGTTAAAATTGGCTAATCTTGAAAAAGAGGAATTGATTGTTAGATTAGATGAATCTAATAAAAAGAATGAATTTTTGAGAAATCAAATTTCCTCTTAAGATGAGAAGATAAAAAGCTTGGAACAAGTGTTAGTTGAATCTAAAGATAAAATTGAAAATTTGACTAGTACCAAGCCTGTTAATGATAACAGAAGTGTTTCTGTTTCTCTTAAGCCTAGAACTAAGAAAGTTTATATCCCTCATTTCAAGAGGAATAATAAAGAAAATGCTTATTTTGCTAGGTTAGACAAAGGTAAAAGTTCTGATGTAGACGCTGAAGTTTCTAAACCTATATCTAAACCTACTATTAGAGAGCATAATAAATCTGTTTTTGTGCCTACCTGTCACCTTTGTGGTGTTGTTGGTCATATTAGACCAAACTATTCTTTGTTGAGGCAAAAACCAAAATCTGAGACTAGATCTGCTGTTAGGAATACTGATGGTCATAAATTTGTTCATGTTTGCCACTTTTGTGGTGTTCATGGTCACATTCGTCCTAATTGTCATAAATTGAAAATTAAGCATTCTTTATTTCAATCTAGGATATGTGATGATATTTCTCCTACTATAAGTCCAAATAAATTGTTTGATATGCTGTTGAAAAGTTTAAGCTTGTTGGCTTGTGAAAGAAATTTGCAGGATTTCAGTCTCTCTCAGAAGATTGGTGTAATTTCTCAAATACACTCTGCTTCTCATGGATTTTCACCTACAAAGCCAAAGAATCATGCTATATGGGTGAGAAAAGATTCTCCAAGGTGAGTGTTGCTAACTTGTCCTCGATTTAATTGTTTCAATTAATTATGGACATGTTTTGTTTTTGTTTTTGGTTGTTTTATTTTTTAGGTTGTTTTTTATTTTTAAAAAAAAATCCAAAAACATTGAAAATTTCAAAAAGACAAAAATATTTTATTTTGTGTCTAGTTTTTTCTTTTTGAGGATTACATGAGTTATGATATCTCTCTCTTGATTTAGAACATGCTTGACATTGTGGAGAAACTTGAATAGTGTGTGTTATATAAGTGCTAAGATTTTTCTGATTTTGTGTGAGTATGTACTGGTTTGTACATGTACTCAAGGGTTAATTAAGAAATTGATATTTCTTGTTTGTGTACCCTTTATAGCTTAGTTTTGCACTATCATGCATTGCTTTTGCATTGTTCATTTAGAATAATATGTGCTTTTTGTTTTTGGTCATAAATTTTCTTTTAGAACCAAAAGGATTTTTGTGTTTTGTACTTCACATCTTGGATTTATAATCAAGGATTGGCCACCTTATCTTTACATAACATGTTTATGTACCTTGTTTAGCTTTGATGAGCTTATTTATTGCACTTGACTAGTTGAAATTTTGTAGTGTATGTTGTGTGGGAAAGATGTTTATGGTGTTTATCACTTTGTCTTAATCTTGAAGTCACATGTTATTTGACTGTCGAACTTGATCCTTTTGAGAAAGGCATAAATAACCATCTCACCACTGTTCACTAGCCAATCATGAACACCTTAGTGCATATCGTAAGATTTTGTACTCGAGAAAGTGTAGCACATGTATGAAAAGAATATAAGGTGTAGCCTCGGTTTAAATGCTTAATGCTTAATGCTTAAAAATGATGTGTACTATTAGGCTTGATGCCAAATCACATAATTAAAATTGGTGTGTACATTATCTTGGCTTTTTAATAAGTGTCTAAATAAATTAAAATTTGTGTGTATATTATGAGGCAAAATTCAAGAAACTTACATGATTGCAAGCTTATGTTCTAGGAGATGTGGAAGTTATATGATGTAACTCTTTAGGTGAAAGTCTCTTTTAAATTCTATGTAATGAATTTTGTAGACTTTGTGATTGATTGCTATTCACATATCACCTTACATGTATCTCAAGTTCTTGCTAGTTACACACACTACACAAGTTACTCTTTGTTAAACTTGGTACATTATATTGTGTGTGATTTTGTTGTGGCCATCCAAGATTAAAAATTCCTTGATTTTAATGCAAAATGTGTTTAATGTTTGCGCTTAAAGGACAAATTGATTGAAAATCTTGTTTTTGGAAGATCTGGGTTAAATTCAAGTGTTTTTGAAAAACTTTTCGTCTCATACTCATACATTTTTTATAAAACAATATGCTTTGAGGAGTTTCTGCATTAAAATGCTATGTTTTTCAAAAATCTGATTTTTTTAGACTTTCGATTGATCGAACCTTTTTTTCGATCAATCGAAATTGCGATTAAAATTTTTTGTTTGAGTCTGCCTGACTCGATTGATGTCCGATTGATTCTCGATCGATCAAAATTGAAAAATTTTCAGTATCTATGTTTTGACCAAAAAAAGTTTCATGCATCATTTGTGTTTAGGATTCACATGCATTGCATTGTTTTTGTATCCATCTTGCAGTTTTGCAGTCATATCTCTCATTGTTTTCACACATAACATGCATACACTTTGCTAAATTAGGTACTTAACTTGATTTAAAAATTGATTAATTAATTTTTGAGTTTTGTACATTCTAGTATATGTTATTTCTTATGTGTGAACTGCAGAAATTTTTTTTCTTAAAAGATATGATGGATAATCAATGTGCAAATATTTCTCTACTCATGCAACTGTTTATGGGTCACATAGTGCCATGTTTGCATTTTATTGAAAGAGAGAATATTTTTTTTCTTCATGTGTATCCTCAACTTAGTTT
Source organism: Quercus suber (assembly GCF_002906115.3). Taxonomy (NCBI): domain Eukaryota; kingdom Viridiplantae; phylum Streptophyta; class Magnoliopsida; order Fagales; family Fagaceae; genus Quercus; species Quercus suber. The sequence continues at coordinate 741,044 of NW_027069662.1, forward strand.
TTTTTTTAAAAAAACTTGGTTTATGTCTTTTTATTTATCCCCACCCCCCTTTATTTTTCCCCAAAACTGTTTTTCCCAAAACTTGTTTTGTTTTTCCTATTTTTATAGAGGGAGAAATTTTTTTTAACCTTTGTGGTTCTTATAGGGAGTTGTTGCTCTTCTTAGGGGGAGTTGTCTTTATTTTCTCTTACTCTGTTGCGTATATTTTCTGTCTACCTTCTAATTAGGTAGTCTTTGTTAATACGTGACAAAAAGGGGGAGACATAGATAACCTGTTTGTTTTGTTTAAGGGGAGAATATAAATAAAATTTTTTTGTTGTATCTAACTTAGGGGGAGAGTTAGTTTACTTATGTTTTTATTTCTATTTCTTGTTCACTGCTCATTGATTTATATTTATGAGTTATTCATGATATATGTCTTTGTTTTATATTTTGTGAAGTCAAGAATTTATTTGTTGATTTACTATTTTTCTGTCACACATACGTTTATGCGTTTGTTGAGTGTTTCAGGAATATACAGGTTGATTCAATTGAGCTGCTGTCTACACTTGCAACTGATAGATAGTAGTTAGGATTGAATTTGTGTTATGAGCATTATTTTTGTAAATGGCTTTTATTCGTAAACTTTGAGCTTTATGCTTGTGTTTTGTCACAGATTGCCAAAGGGGGAGTTTGTTAGGTTCTAAAGATTTAGAAATTTATGTATTTAGAACTCTAATGTGTAATGTTGGCAAACCATGATCAAAACAATACGTTTAGTCTTGTTTAGGCTTGCTCAAAGTTGTGTTTTTCATGTAAAGTTAGAATCGAGAGGCTGCAGATGCATTGGTGCATTTCAGCCTGGCTCGATCGATCGAAAGAAAGACTCGATCGATTGAATCTCGGGCAGAATGTTTTTCTGCAGAATATTTCCAACTCAGCCCAAGCCCATTAAGGATTAGGGTTTCAGATCTACTTCTCCCACTATATAAAGGAAACCTTAAGCCACGTTTTTGAGAAGTTTTGAGAGAGAGAAGAGAGTGCCTCTTTTGTATCTAGGGTTTTGTACCCAATCCTCTCTAAGTCTTTGTTGCTCATATTTGCGATTTTTGTGAATCTCTTGTGAGATCCTTGAGGAGCTTTCCTTCACATAAACTTAGGGTTTTCAAGGTAGAGATTATTTCTACATCTTGATGATCAACAAGGTTGTAGCCATTGGAGCTTAAAGAATAACAAGCATGGGTGCTTGTACTTGATTGAAGAGCCCAAGAAAGAAGGAGTCCGTGGATTCGGAGCTTGCACATGGTTGTGTCAGTAAGTTCTACTGGTGGGTAGCATTAGGAAGTCGAGCGGGGAGCTTGTAAGTCCTTTTGTATGAACTTTGATTCTTTCGCATAGTGGATTCAAGTTTACCTTGAGGATAGCTAGGTCAAATCCTCTCCAGGTTTTTTACTGGTTTGGTTTTCCTGAGTGATCATATCATTGTGTTATTTTTATTTTCGCTGCTTTATATTCTTGATATGATTGTATGTTTGTGATAACCTAGAATTGCATAAATCGACTAAGTTAATCACTTGGCTAATTAACTAGATTAATACAATTGTTGTTTTAAGAGGTCTAAATTTCTAACATAATTTTTAAAATTATTTAATTTGTTGAATAAAAATAGTAAAGTTCACCTTTGAAAACCCAATTACATGTTTTGATACTTTATTTTTGAAAAAACCCAAACTAAAAACCTGAGACACGCACGACCACACACATAAAAATTGAATACTTGGTCGCCCTTGCGAATTGGACCTTTCTCACAAGCCATAGCTCCCACCATTTGGTCTTCCATGTTTATCAATGATCTTGGTTCTATTTTTTGAGTACTTTTGCTTTTCCTCTATCTTTTCTCTAAGTTTTTGCTTTTGTCTTTCTTCAACCTTCTCAGTTTGTCTACTAATTTTCACTAGATTTCAATCTTTCTGTAGTGTTTTTTTTTTTCAAAATAAATGTTTTTGCAAATTGGGATTGGACTCTCTTCAAAAGCAAGCTCTTTTCATTGCTATTATGTTATCATTTGGGAATCCAACAAATAGATGCACCAAGTGTTTGATAAAATGTGTGTAAGTACACTCTCTTGCTGTTAGTCTATGTGCGCAACTTGTTTTCTCTTTTTATTTTATGTTTTTAGGTTGTATTTGAATTGCAGTGGTAAATATGAATTTTGATAGTTTATTTATATATACAATAAAAAAATTTCAACCTTTTGAAGGGTATGAAAGGAGTGTGGGTAGTTTTGTTTTGTTTGTTTTGTTTGTTTGTTTGTTTGTTTGTTTGTTTTTATTTTTTTATTTTTTTTATTTTATGGGTTTTCTAGCTCTTTCATATTAGATTTTATTGCATTGATTTTAGCAATGTTCATGAATTTTATTGGGGGTAGGTTTGTCTATAAGTTTATAACACGACTGATAAAATTCCTCAATGAAGTAGTACCGGTACACATATATAGATTAAAAATCATTTTTCCCCTTCTTTTTGGTGGCTAACAAAATGAGAGAAGGGAAGGAAAGAAAATCTTTTGAATTTCTTTTGTTAGTTTATTTGTATTTGAAGATTTCAAATCCTGTTGATAATCACTTTTGCTATGAAATACCAAACATACTTCACCACTAATCTGTTATTAGTATATCTGTGGTTTAATGTTTATACTTTATATATTTGGTCAGTTTTCAAAACCAAGATATTAGAGCTATTACAGAGGGGATAATGTTCCATTTAAGGCCTGTGCTGCTATGCAGAGTGTTGCCTTTGGATTTCATGGAGCATAGTTATGTGCCATTTCATATGCAGATTCACTTTGGTTTCCTTTATGTTTTCAAAACCAAACACAATAAAAACCCTAGAACGATCCCTAAACCAAATTCAGCATTTTTTTAAAAACTTTTTGCTTCCTATTTGTTTTCCGTGTTTTCTTTATTTTAGAAATTTCTTTCTTTTTTTGGTTTTTCAGGAAACATAGGTCTCTTCTCGTGAAAGCAACAGGCAGTCCTCCCTACATAAATTTTGGAATTTGTTTTCTCAAGTAATCTAATTTATTACTCTCTTAAGACTTTATTATTCTCAACTTTATTCCCATCATCTACAGGGGTTTTTGGTTTTAACTATTCCATGCGTCGGATGGATTAGCGACAAGTATATTATGTAATAAAAGTTAGATTTAGAAATTGTGGTTGCGCCAAGTGGCTACTCTCATTCATTAGTAAATTAATTAGATATTTTTTGTTTTGATATTTTCTCAATTGGGGGATAATATTTAACAACAATTTAATTTAGATAAAACTTTATCATTTAAATTTTATTCATACTAAAAGTTTATTATAAAAAAATTACTAAACATAAATCACACATAACAACCCACGTTTTATTTCTATATAAATAAAAATAAAAATAAAAACTCACATTTTGACTAAGGGATAAGATTTAACAACAATTTTAAAACAAATTTAAATTCTACTTAAACTAAAACTTTTTTATAAAAAAATTACTAAACTTAAATCACACATAACAACCCACGTTTCCTTTTCTATAAACACCCCCCCCCCCAACATTTTGACTTAGTGATAAGTTTAACAATAATTTTAAAACAAATTTAAATTCTACTTAAACTAGAAGTTTATTATGGAAAATTTCTAAACTTAAATCCCACACAACTCACGTTTTTGTTTTCCCCTCAAATTGCATGATTTTTCAATAATTTAAAACATTTAAATTCTATTCAAACTAAAAGTCTATTATGAAAATTTTCTAAACTTAAATCTCACACAATCCACATTTTTCTTTTCTTTTTTTCCTCAAGTTGCATCTTATTAAATTAATATTTTATTAGGATACTAAGTTACAAAGCTCTTGATTAAGGGATAAGATTTAACAATAATTTAATTCGGATAAAGCTTTGTCATCTAAGTTTTAGAAATTTCAATTCTACTCTAACTAAAAATCTACTATCAAAATTTTTAGAACTTTTATATATATAAAATCCATCTGTATAATTAAAAAAGCAAAACAATGGACACCATTTAAATTCTTGGTTGTGTTATGTAAGTTTTTATTTATTTATTTATTTATTCTCGATTTTTGAATCTTTTGTGTATGTTTTGATTTTCGGTTTTTGGTTATTGTATTTAATTTGTGAGTGTGTTGATTTTTTCAATTAGACTATCACTAGGAAAAAATCAGTATTGAGAAACTATTTTGTTTATTATTATTTGTGCCAGCTAGATCATAGATTAAGCATAACCCAAATAGGAATGATTTAACTCATTCCATATCTCATATTAAGAAATTAACACAAAGTATAAAGAGAATTTTAAAATATAAAAATAGATAAACAGTGACAAAGTCTAAATTCTTAACAATTAAAAATTAAATTAATTTTTTTATTAAAATTATTTACTTATTTTATAATTTATTACTACTGTAGGGACACAAAATTTGGCACCCGAGGAACTCACTTCTGAATTCTACTATAATAATTCACACAACTTAAATACAAATAAGCAACAAGGAATATACACTCCACAATATGAAACACAAGCAGTGAATTTCTTTAACCATCGATGTAATGATTACAATTACAGTCGTTAATATAGGAAACTTTCTTGTTCCCGTGGTGACACCCTTAGTGTTACTCTCTCTTTCTATTTCTCTTCCTAGGTGGATTTTTCTGATCCCCCTTTTACTTTACCTCTCCTCCCCCTTTTATAACTTCAATCCTTGCTCTTATCACCATAGCTGTCCTGTTGCCTACCAGAGCCTCAGGGATATTCTTCTTAACTTTATCAGATTCCTCCCCTCCCTTATCCTGGAACTTTGACTTTTGGGGGTTGCTGCTATTGTTCAAGCTGTCTCACTTGCATTTAATGTGGCAGAGGTGAGGTAAGAACCTCATCACTGATGCGAAGGAAAAGATCTTCAACCTTCTTGCAGTTCCTGAACCTTCTCATGGTTTCAGGAATCTTCTGGTAATCATGCGTGGACCACCCATGCCCCATACCTTGAGAAAGGTAGCACCTTATCATCTCCATAGGAACTAATCTTTTACGCCACTCATTTTTTCCGTGATACTTGTGATGATCCAGCTATTCTCTTTTCGTGGCCCAATTCATTCCTATGGCCCAACTTCTTCTTGGGCTTTAGGCCTGAGAGATGATTGTTCCTCCATTATCACTCTCTTAGTACTCTAAAAAGAATTTTTTTTTTCTCTACCACTTCCTTCTCCGATGATTTTCAAGCGGCCTCCAGCGACTCCCCTTCTCTCTTCCTTTACGTTTTATTGTAAGTTCGTCTCCCTTCCTTTCTTTAGAGATTAGTTTTATCTTCACACTCTTCCTGTCAATTCGTTCTTTATTTATTATAAGGAAATTTAAATCCATGGTGGATACCCCTGAAAGGTTAGCTGGGTTTAGGAGGAAATACAATTTTCTTGATGATGTAGAAGTAAGTTATGGCAATACTTTCGAAGGGGGAAGGCAAAGTGGTAATCCCATTCGTTGCTATTGTAGAGGGGGGAGTGAGGATTCTCATGAGTGACCTCCTTACAACACTCTAAATAAGAGGCTCAGATTAAAGCTTACTGAGCACAACATCAACTATATTTATAGCTTCTAAGATAGTAAAACCTCCGGGTATTACTTTAAAATATGGCATGGGGAGGTGAGGCTCATCTCAGGCCTTTCAGATTCCGACAAGGAAACAAAGGGAAATTACCTGATCGTCTCGGGAACTGGTACCCCGACAGAATCCATTACCTTACTAGTGCGAGTCAATCAAGTGGGTAGAATTAATAGGATTTTCTTTTAACTAGCTTCTTACTTCTACCTTTTTTTCCAAGTTGTACTTCAAATTCGACACGACTAACCTTTGTTTTTTTTTTTTTTCTTTTTTTTTTTCTTTTTTCTTTTTGGGTTTATAGAAACACGTCTTTAAGAAGAAGAGGCAGTTAATCAACCCCACAAACCTGAACAAGTTGCTGAGGTCTCCAATTTACCCACATAGTGACGATCAACTCCGTGCAGCCTACCTGATACTCGACTACTCCACTGTGTATCGAAGCTTCCAGGCCGCGGGAAAAGCTATAACTATGAAGCACCATTTTCTCCCTTATATGACGTTCGCTGCAAGGGATACATTTTATCCCCGTCCGAGCAAGTCTGCTGAGAAGAAGGGAGGTATAAAAGCAACTCTCCTCCTCCTTTCACTCTTGAGGACCTCGGGGTTACCATCGAGAGCTAGCTCTAACTTATCGCCCATGGAGCCAAAGGAAGAAGAAGAAAATGGGCAACACTTCCCCCCCGCAGTCCTTCCCTTCCCCGAGATGAGTTTGATGTTCAAGAAGTCATCCCTTCAGAAGAATCTCCAGTAAAGATGATGCTCCAACGAAGTGGAGTGACCTTTGCACAACTCTCAGTCACTCCTACAATGCCTAGAACTCAAACTCCTCCAGTCCCAATTGCTAATGCCCCCGTAGTCACCCAAGCTACCCCGACTACTGCGATAGTAGCAACTTCTGCCCGGGAGACTAGGACTGGACGAAAGCGTCTAAGGGGGGTGGGCCACACTTCTACAACCCCCAGCTCTGAAAATTCCCTTCTCGACTTAAGGGATTCCCGTGTTAATGTCGTGGGAGATCCTGCCTACATGCACTCTTTCACCGTGGATGGGGTTCCCCTCCCCGCGACTGATAGGGTCAGGCCATGGAGGGAAGGCCGTAAGGGCAAGGTAGCTAAAAGCATGGGTGAAGCCCTTCCTTTGCCCAAGGACATGAAGCATTGGGCCAAGTGGGATGATGACTCCCTCATACTCAACATGAAGAAAAAGGCCATCATGGTAACAAATTCTTCCCTTTCTTATTACTGCCTTCATTTTCCTATATATATATATATATATATAACCACTATCTCCACTAAATGGTAGGGGTATCAATGCTCCGTGGTGATCGAGGAGAGGTACCAAGCAAACAAGGCTAGAGCTGAGGAGCTAAGTAATGACAATGAGGATCTTCTTAAGAAGATTTCAGATGTCATGAACAAGTCTCAAAATTCGAGAGGTTGCAGTCCAAGGCTGAAGAGAACACCAAGTCCATCATGGAGAGGGCAAAGGCTTTGGAAAAGGAGCTGAAGAGACCAGGACTACTCTCACGAGAAAAGATGCTAAGCTGAAAAGCTATATTGTAGCTAATGATGCCAAGATCAAAGAGGCCTATTGCCAAGGTCAATATGATTGCATCGCCATTGTAAAGCCCGAGGTGTAGCAAAACCTTTAAGTCTATTTCATCAAAGGATGGACTGCAGCTTTAGACAAGCTAGAAGTTGAGGCTGGATCTTCCTTGAGGCAAGAGCCCAATGTTCCTATCCCCACAAAATTGGTTATCATTCCAAAACTCGAAATCCAAGTCATCATTAATGACAAATCTCCTGTCAGAAAGGTGGAGGGGGCCAGGCCTACCATGGTATTAAGAGGAGAGACGACTACTTCAGCTGCATTATCTTCAACTGAGGAGCCCCATGTCTAATTTTCTTTTAATTTTCATTTCTTTAAGAACAATTTTATGGTTTGCCCGGTTTTGGGGGATTTTATTTTGCACTGAATTACTTTAAGTGTTTGAATCTTTTTCTTATACATGTATCTCTCGGTATGCCTCTATTTTATTTGTCTATGCCTCATACTCTTATCTCCTATTTTATTTAGACTCCTGGTTTTTTCCCACGGGAAAAATATCACTAGCTTTCAGCTAGATCAATAATTCACTAAGTGCCAACAATGTCTGATATTTAAACAACTTGATCAAATTTAAGGTAATAACTTTGGATAATCACTTACCCGCGATACTTGCTTCTTGAAACTCATCCATTATGTGCTAGTTAGTTTTATTGATGCTTATGTCTAATGTCCATATGGGCAAACCAAATAGGGCAACAATTTAAGATCCATTCATAGCAAAGATGAAGTCCGTTACCTCGAAGTGTGTTTTTCTTTTTGCAAAGTTTGTAGTGCACTTCCTGTTAGTGTTCATGAAGTCATACCAAGATAGAAAACTCAATCCGAAGCTCATCTGGGGCAAGGACAAGGTCTAGTACCATGGGATTTAATTTCAGTAAAATTTTAATTTTGTTCTTTGTTAGTGACCTTGAAGTCAAAAAAAGACAGAGAACTCAGTTTAAAACCTACCCAAGGCAAAGACAGGGTTCAGTACCATGGGGTTTACTTTCAATAAAGTTTTAATTTCATTTTTTGTTAGTGACCCAAAAGTCAGACTAAGGCAGAGAACTCAGTTTAAAACCCACCCGTGGCAAAGATAGGGTCTAGTACCACGGGGTTTACTTTCAATAAAGTTTTAATTTCATTTTTTGTTAATGAACCGGAACACAAACTAAGGCAGAGAACTCAGCTTAAAACCCACCCATGGCAAGGACAGGGTCTAGTACCACAGGCTTTACTTTTTCTATGCAATCTTAATGTTCCTAGTCAAGCCATTGCAAAACTCACTACTGTAAACAAAATAGTAGCATCATTAATTCACATCTTCTTACATAATAATCAAAAGTAATACTTCTTCAAATTAAAAACATTCAACAGCCTTGCTATAGGTCTTTCATCCAAATCTTTTAGCTGATAAGCACCAACCCCAACAATGGGTGTGATCCTATAAGGCCCCTCCCAAGTCGGGCCTAGCTTTCCCATAGCTAGATCTTGGGTATTTCCCAAAAATTTCCTCAACACCAAATCTCTTGGAATGAACTCCCTATTTTTGATTCCTTTGTCGTATCCTCGATAGATTTTCTATTGATAGTTAGCTAGCCTTACTGATGCCACATCTTAGCTTTCTTTTATCAGATCTAGATGGTTGCAGAGTAATTGATCATTTACTTCCACTTGAAACATGTTAGTTTGAGAAGTAGGGAGCCCAGTTTCCACGATTATTACTGCTTCTACTCAATATGTCATTGAGAACGGAGTCTCCCCCGTGGGGCATCGTAGAGTGGTCCGATACACCCATAGCACATTTGGAAGCTCTTCCGCCCATCGACCCTTTGAGTCATCCAGCCTCTTCTTTAGGCCATTTACTATGGACTTATTGGTCGCTTCCTCCTGATTGTTGTTCTGTGGATAAAAAGGAGTAGAATACCTGTTGATAATTCCCAATTCTGAGCAGTAGCGCCAAAAGGTTTTACTATCCAATTGCAATCCATTGTCTGATATAAGAACTCTTGGCACACCAAACCGTGTCATAATATTCTTCCAAACGAACCTCTTCACATTAGTATCCTGGATATTGGCAAGTGGCTCTGCTTCCACCCACTTGGTGAAATAATCTGTCTCAACTAGAAGCCATCTTCTACTTCCCGTGGCCTTTGGAAAAGGTCCCATTGTGTCTAGCCCCCACTAGGCAAAAGGTCATGGATTGGATATAGGGTTAAGAGGACCCCCAAGCTGATGAATGCTTGGTGCAAACATTTGGCATTGATTGCACTTTTTGGAGTACTCCAATAATTGTCTCTGCATGTTTGGCCACCAATACCCTTAAGTAAGGGCTCGATGAGCTAATGATTGGCCTCCGGTGTGGCTTTCACATATTCTCTTATGCAACTCTTCTAGAAGTGTTTTCAACTACCTCAAAATGCATGCATAACAGATAGGGTCTTGAATACAATCTCTTATATAACTTCCCTTCCTCGGATACCTAATACCGTGGAGACCTGCATCTGATCTGCTCAGACTCTTTCTTATCCTTGGGCAAAATCCCATTTAAAAGATAAGCTATAATTGGATCCATCCAACTTACAGACAGATGTATGCTCAAAACTAAGTTCTTGTCAGAAGGAGTTAGGCTAGAGAGTGGCAAAAGTTCAACCATCACCATGCTCGAAAAGGGATCTTCCACTGAAGAAGCTAGAGTAGCCAAAAAGTCTGCATGACTGTTATTGCCCCTTGAGATATGCGATATCTCTAGCCTCTTGAATTGACATTTTAGCATCCCAACCTTCCTTAAGTAGCTCATCATTCTTTGGTCCTTAGCTTCAAACTCGCCCGTGATCTAACTAATAACTAACTGCGAATCAAAATATAGCTTCACTCTATCTGCCCCTACTTGCCTAAACATTCTGAGCCTTGCAAGGAGAGTTTCATACTTTGCCTCATTGTTGGATGCAAGAAACCCTAGTTTGAATGACTTCTCCACTCTGATTCCTTTCAGAGAAATAAGTATAATTCCAACCCTTGCTCCTCAGCAGTTCGACGCTCCATCCACATATACCTGCCATATGTCTTCCCAAGGTCCCATTGTCCTGCATCCCTCTATTTGCGAAAATTTGAGTTGCTTAGGTGTGAATTTTGTAGTGAAGTCTACTAAGACTTGTCCTTTGAATATCAAAAGCCCCCAAAGAAGCCCCCTACTTAGCTATCCTTCTCGTGAAATCCGACCTTTTGAGCAACGCTTGTAAGGGGTGCTCAGTCAGCACAATTACCGTATGGGCCTAACAATAGTGGGGTAATCTCTGTACTGCATGAGTTACTACCAGTGCAGCTTTTTCTAAAGGGAGATACCGTGTTTCTGCTTCCACAAGAGTCTTACTAACATAAAAGATTGGCTTTTGTACTCCCTGATCCAATTTCAACAGAATAGCACTCACTGCATGATCAGTTACAACGAAATACATCTATAGCGCTTCTTCGGGCACTGGCCTTGACAAAAATAGGAGCCTAGGCTAGGTACAACTTTAGCTCCTCAAATGCCTACTGAGACTCATCCGTCCACAGAAAATCTTTCCATTTCTTCAAAAACTAGAAAAAGGATCGACATCTATCTGTGGACCGCAAAATGAACCGATTGAGAGCCGCGGTCATCCCAATAAGTCATTGGACCTTTTTAGGGCTCCGAGGAGATTTTGGGCTTTGCAGAGCTACAATTTGATCCAAATTAACTTTTATACCCCGATGGGTCGCCAAGTAGCCTAGAAATTTCCCCGAGTTGACCCCAAAGGCACACTTTGAGGCATTCAACTTCAAATGGTGCTTCAGCAATGTCTCAAAAGTTTCTACGAGATCAATGAGGCAATTCTCCATGGCCTTACTCTTTACTACCATGTCATTAATGTACACTTCCATATTCTTGCTTAGTTGCTCTTTAAACATTTTGGTTACCATTCTTTGATAGGTAGATCCCGCATTTTTCAACTCAAATGACATAACCTTATAGTGAAAATTACCAGTAGAGATTATGAAAGAAGTTTTCTCCTAGTCCTCAAGGGCTAGAGCTATCTAGTGGTATCCTTGGAAAGCGTCAAGAAAACTCATCCCCGAGTGCCCAAACAATGCATCAACAAATTGGTCTATCTTTGGCACTAGAAAAGGATCCTTAGGACATGCCTTGTTTAGGTCCGTGAAGTCTACACATACTTTCCACTTCCCATTCTCTTTCTTTACTACTACCGTATTAGCTAGCCACTCGGGATAATAAATCTCCTTGATTGCCCTAAACTCTTTAAGTTTGTCCACTTCTTCCTTCATTGCCTTAACATGTATATTTAAGGACCGACGAGGCTTTTGTTTCTTTGGTGGACAACGAGGGTCAGCATTAAGTTGAAGACAAATAAAGTCTAGATCCACCCCGGGTATGGACTCCATGCAAACACATCTAAATTGTTTATTAAAAACAAGATTAATTCAACTTTTTCCAACATAGGAAGATTAGCTCCTACTTGGAATATTTATCCCCGAGTTCAATATGTATCTTCTCTAGTTGCTCGCAGGTATCCTCGGGTAGGGACTATAGCTGCTGCAAGGGGTTTGTTGACTCGGACTTGGCATCCTACTTATGGCCCACAGTAGCTATTTGGCATTTCTGCGCCATACATTGGCATCTTGCTTATGGCCCACGTACTTCCACGATGCCTTGCTTAGTTGAGAATTTCACCTTTTGATGCAATGAAAAAGGTACTGCACCCATGGAATGGATCCAAAGACATCTGAGGATTGCTATATACAGGGAGTATGAATGCACTACTATAAAGTGGACAATCTCCTTTCATCCTTCCACCTTCATAGGAAGGGCCACCTACCTCACTGGCATATCAATGCTCCCATCAAAGGCCACCAAGGGACTATCATACTTTGTCAGATCCTCAGGAGTAAGACGCAATCCCTCATATAGGTCTGGTTACATTATCTATGCCCTACTTCCCTGATCTATCATGACTCTTTTAACATCGAAGCCCCAAATCCGCAGTGTAACTACCAGGGCATCTTCATAAGGCTAAATAGTATCCTTAAGGTCTTTCCTAAGTCGATGCTTCATCCTCCCATCGACTCTTTTTGCGTACAGGTCCTTTCAATTCTGTGTTCGAAACCGAATTCACAGTCAGCATCCTGGGTGGTGTTTTCATAGTCTCTACCTATTTCCCAGCTGCATGTATTACCCCTATAAGCCCCTGAGCTGGTGTCAAAGTTCCTGTGGTGGTCCTCCCTTTGAAGTCCCACGAGCATGAATCTTCCCGAATTAGGAATTCTGCCAGATAACCTGCTTTCTTAAGCTGACACAAGTGGTCCTTCAAAGTTCGGCAATCCTCAGTTGTATGTTCGCAATCTCGATGGTATGAACATTGGCTCTAATTCCTTCTGGTAACATCCCTACTCATCTTGTTCGACCAATGGAAATATGATTCATTCTTTATCTTTTCCACAATTTGGTAGACAAGCTCTTTATACAATGAGCTAACCATTTCTGTCCTTTACTTCTGAGCTTAGGGGAAAAAATCCTTCCAAGGTCGAAGGACCTGATCTGCTTTGACCTCTTTCTTTTCTTCTACAAGTACTTTTGCTTTAGCCTTATCTTGCAACTAATCATCTTCCAATTTCTTGTACTCCTCTACCCATTCCATCAGTTTGTTCATATCCATGACTGGCTTTAAGGCTAATGAAGCCCTCAAGTTAGAATCAATAGGAAGGCCCACCTTAGAGGTACTTGCAGTAATTCCCCTGTTGTCTCCCCTGATCTCATTATACAATTCCTAATACCGATCTGAATAAGCTCTAAGGGTTTCACCTTCCAATCTCTTGTACTCCTCTACCCATTCCATCAGTTTGTTCATATCCATGACTGGCTTTAAGGCTAATGAAGCCCTCAAGTTAGAATCAATGGGAAGGCCCACCTTAGAGGTACTTGCAGCAATTCCCCCGTTGTCTCCCCTGATCTCATTATACAATTCCTAATACCGATCAAAATAAGCTCTAAGGGTTTCACCTTCCTTCATTGCTGTTGAGGACCAAAATTTTACAAGAAAGCCCAATTCGTGAAGTTAAGAAGGACCAAGAAGGCCCAAAATCCCAAAAAGAAGGAAAAAAGAAAGAAATAATAATAATAATAATAATAATAATAAAGAAAAAAGAAGAGGATCTCGGTCAGGTCAGAGAATATGCAGGAAGGATCTCAGTTAGAGGATATATAGCAAGGATCTCGGTCGGGCCAGAGGATATGCAGCAAGAAGAAGGATCCTAGTCAGACTAGAGGATATGTAGCAAGATGCATGTTCATATTTCCAACAAAAGCCATTAAAAATCCAGCAAAAAACCAGGTATTATCTTTGTAACCCATGATCCAAGCCCGTGGGATCCTGAGTGAATAGTAAGGGAGGAATGGTTTGGTCAGTAAGAAAGTGATTTCTGGTGAAAGGAGGATCCCAAAGGTTTCCCTTGGTTCATATATTTGCTTGGAATGCATGAACCAATGAAAAACTCAATTCCCCCCCATGTGCATGACACCCCCCTATAATTTCTTCTCAATTGTTATTTTCAACAAAGCTGTCACAGTACATCGGGTAGCCCACCCATTCCTTTGACTTTCCAAAAAGGAATCTTTTATTTATAGCTAAAGCCAAATTCCCTTTTGAGTTATAATTTTCTAAATAAGCTAAACCTCTGCCCAATGCACCTTTTCAGGTGCCAGAGGACGTGGTTTTACCCAGCAAACTTGAGGCGTCCTCTCCCGGGGTACCAGATCAGGTCTGCTATAAAAAGAACATTAAGGCATAGCAAAAAGGGGGGATTGGAAAGGGAGAAAAAGGGGGATTTAGAGGAAGATTTTAGAGGTTCAAAACATATATTCTTAAAGCTTTAAAGCCCAGTAAGGAAGAGAAAGAAAGCAAGAAAATAAAAGAGCCAAGGTGGAGGAATTTGTCCCATATCCTTGAGATCATTCAAAATATCACTTAGGACATATTTGGTAGACTGTAATAGATACTGTAATGTAATAGATATTCTTATGGTATAACTATTCGGTTGTTTGGTTATGTTTTTATTATAATGAATAGTTTTCCTTATGAATAGCTATTCTTCAAAATGAGGAATAAATATTTCTTATCAAAAGTACTGAATATCTATTCCTTCACCTTATGTAATAACTTTAAAAAAAAAAATTCCTAAAAGGCCATTACTTGCTACATCTTCAAAAGGAAAGAAGATAAATTTTTCTTGTTGTTAATTATTAGCTCTATTTTAAACACCCTAAAATAAGTGTATTTTAGGAAATTTGACTTAAAAATGATTTAATTACACCTTTTTATACTCTACTAAATTATGGATGCATATTCAGGATTTTATTCCTAAATGGTCATCAAACTAATGAATAGTAATACTTATTACATTCCAACTTAATATATTCTTTGTAATACTTATTCTTATTCCCATGTAATAATCATTACAGTGTACCAAACGTGCCCTTAGCCTTCAAAGAAACACATGCCAAAACATGCACACATCGGATATCACTTTTTTCCACACAAATCCTCCTCACCTAACTATTTTGGAAGGCAATGCCTAAGCAAAGCCACTTGGAATTGAGTTCCAAATCCCACAAGTCTTGTGCAAAGACACTAAGTCTGTGAGAATTAGGGCCAGAATCCTCGTGGCTAAATCATTTTCATGAAATTTACATATATGTATATGTATTAAAATATATCCTAATTTAAGAAACTAACAATTATTTAAAGATATGTGCATTGTATAGT
Source organism: Quercus suber (assembly GCF_002906115.3). Classification (NCBI taxonomy): domain Eukaryota; kingdom Viridiplantae; phylum Streptophyta; class Magnoliopsida; order Fagales; family Fagaceae; genus Quercus; species Quercus suber. Next base: position 756,070 of record NW_027069662.1, read on the forward strand.
GTGTTTTTATGCAGGACCTATAGAGGTAAAGGGAAATGACAAAACTCTATTGCATAATAAGCATGGAGAAAGATCATATAGTTCAGAGAATTAGCATTCTGGGTTCTTACAGGTCTAATACGCCTCGAGATCCCACAACAGTACGCCCAAGATCCCACGACAGTATGCCCGGGGTACCAAGTGAAGGAACTCTTTTAAATGTTTATACAATAAAAGATAAGCCTTAAATATTCTATTTCAATAAATATCTCATTGTGAATATTATGAATACTTATTTTACTTATTTCATAAGCGTAAATGGTCATTTTATGACACTAAAACACTTATAATGGTATCTTATTGCTTAGGAGGAATCATGTTTTTGCCTTGAGGAGATTTATGTGACTTGCGCACAACTTAATTCGTAATCAGCCCTCATTTAGCTGCGATGAACCAAGCCTAGTCCACCAAACAACAAGTAAAGGGCCTATGATCCTTGTTTTCTACTTGGGTCTGTGTGCTAGATAAAAAAAGCACTCTCACAATTGCTAACGAGAGGAGTAAGGCAAATGGTTTTAGGGTCCTACTACACATCACAAACCTGGCCCCGAATGCCTTAATAAGCTTGTCATAACCTTAGATAGTCCCTTTTTCTAGCCCATCAAACCATCTCATAGCTATCAGACCCAAACTAGAAGGAAAAATTTTACACATCAGGGCCTCATTTTTAGAATATATGGTCATGCTTTGATTGTAATGACTAACGTGCTCTATAGGATTCGTCTTGCCATCATAAATTGTGAAAGTCAGCCTAGTAAATCTCTTAGGTAGGTCTATTTTCTCTATCTTTTTCGAGAACGGGGATTGAGATATTTGATGTAGAGCCTTACTCATGGCATCCTCACTAGTAACATAGGGCGTGGTAAGGACTCAAGAATGATGAACTGGCCCTTTAAGCCACTCCCCATCCTGCTCCTCCCTTCTATTCTTATGAGGAGGTGGAGTAAATGTTCTCTCCCTTAGGGGAGTTTTCTCTCGTTCCCCATGAGGATGGGGTGATCTCCTATCCCTTTTCTGATTCCTATCACCCACTCCGCGCTCATCTCCTCGGGAGTGACTAGGTGCCGGACTTGGTCTTCTCTAATGATGTAGCTCCTTGTCTTTACAGCGAAGCAATTCTTTGTCCTTCTCAGCATTCCTTTGCAATATGGCCACTTGCTTCCTCAACCTTTCCACCTCCATGTCCCTATCTGTGTAGCATGGACCCTCCATATTGGTAGTTGATTCTTCTCCTTTCGGAGGGGGACTAGGTTGTCACTAAGTCTCCCTATGAACTTCAGACCTCACACATCAATCCGCATGGACAGATTCTTCTGACATTCTAAGCCATTCCAAATGAATGGGATTGCTCCGTGTTCGATAGACCATGGTCCTAGAAAATTCAACTCTTGAGTCTTCTGCTTGGTGGAGTGATTCCAACAGACGGCACTAATTATAGAGACACAAAATTTGGCCCTCGAGGAACTCACCTTGGAGTTTTGCTATTACAATTCACACAACTTAAATACAAATAAATAACAAGGAATATACACTCCATAATGGGAAACACAAGCAATGGATTTCTTTGACCATCGATGTAATGATTACAATTACAGTTGTTAATATAGGAAACTTTCTTGTTCCCATAGTGACACCCTTAGTGTTACTCTCTCTTTCTATTTCTCTCCCTAGGTCGATTTTTCTAATCCCCCTTTTACTTTACCTTTCCTCCCCCTTTTATAGCTTCAATCCTTGCTTTTATCACCACAGCTGTCTTGTTGTTTACCAGAGCCTCAGGGATATTCTTCTATACTTTATTGAATTCCTCCCCTCCCTTATCTTGGAACTCTGACTTTTGGGGGTTGCTGCTACTATTCAAGTTGTCTCACTTGCATTTAATGTGGCAAAGGTGAGGTAAGAACCTCATCACTATGCGAAGGTAAAGATTTTCAACCTTCTTGCATGTTCCTGAACCTTTCCTGGTTCCAAGAATCTTTTGGTAATCATGCGTGGACTACCCACGCCCCATACCACGGGTAAGGTGGCACCTTATCATCTCCACAAGAACTAATCTTTTGCATCACTCATTTTTTCTGTGATACTTGTGATGATCAAGCTATTCTCTTTTCATGGCCCAATTCTTTCCTATGGCCCAACTGCTTCTTGGGCTTTAGGCTCAAGAGATAACTGTTCCACTCCCCACAATTACTATTTATTTAATAATTTAATTTTAATTATTTAAAAAAATTTTGAGCTTAAATATGAATCTTCATCAAGTCGTGCATTGCACGGAAATAATACTAATATATACATTAACAAATATAACCCTTGTTAAAGCAAATTTTAATATGGAAATTTGCCAAGGGACCTAAATCCTCACATGAAATGTGTTTTCCTACTACTATTTGTAAGATTGCATCATGTCTATTCCTGTCTAGATCATTGGGAAAGTAAGTCAGTTTGGTTGGAGGGGTAAAAAAGTGAAAGGATAAAAAAGATTTAATTTTCCTTTTTTTTTTTTTTTTTTTTTTGTTTGGTTGGGAGTGGAAAAGTGGAGGGAAAAAGTGACAAGCAAAAAAAGAAAAAAGAAAAAAGAAAAAACACCCAAATTTATTATTAAAAAAATCATGTCCAGAAAAGAAAAAAAAAAAAATCATGTCTAGTTAAACAAAAAAGAAAAAAACCAAAACAAAACAAAGCACCACGCCACGGCCCCAAAAAATCAAAAGGAAAAAGGGAAAAAAGAAGAGGCAACGATCCCAAGAAAGTAATAATAATAATAATAGAAAAGAAGAGGCAAACGCTTAGTAGAGCAAAAGCTTAAAAGAAAAGGGGGAGAGGGAGGCAATTGGATGAAACCAATGTGCGATGCACATGGGCAATTTCGTCATTTACCCTTAGATTTTCCCCTATCCAGTTTTCTCCCCATTTTGGGGAGAAAACTTTTTAGTGGGCTCAAAGAGAAAACACCTGGGCTCCATCATCTTTTTCCCCTCTCCTCCTCCCAACCAAACATTTTCCAAAAAGTTTTCTTTCCTCATTTTCTCTCTTTGTGTTTTTTCATTCTCCCTAAAATCCATTTTACCAAACACACTTTTAATCTTAAGAATAGTTTTATTAATCTTAAGAATAGTTTTATGGCTTCGAATGCAATTTTACTCTAATAAAAAACGGTTCATTTCCATGGGAAATCTATATTTTGAAAAAATGTAAACAGTAAATATACACTAATCTAAAATCATATGAAGCAGCTGTTATGGCATACAAGACCGTCCAGGCAGGAAGAAGGTCACGGGAACTTGTACACCTCACACTACATCTAATAGCTCTTCTGCTTGAACTTTTGGGAGTTTATGCGGCTTTCATGTTTAACCATGACTTTAATGTTGAAGAAATGCTCACCTTAAATTCCTGGCTGGGCATCATTGCCATCTGCTTATTTGGTTTGCAGGTATATCCCTTTTCATTTACTTATACACCAAAGCTTCCTTGACAAACCTATTAATGTGTTTGGTTTTAGGCATTGTTTAGAATTTTATGATTTTACCAACTTCATTTGATATAATAAAAGTTGTGCACATTTCAAAATTTTGAATTCCTGGCTGGGCATCATTGCCATCTGCTTATTTGGTTTGCAGGTATATCCCTTTTCATTTACTTATACACCAAAGCTTCCTTGACAAACCTATTAATGTGTTTGGTTTTAGGCATTGTTTAGAATTTTATGATTTTACCAACTTCATTTGATATAATAAAAGTTGTGCACATTTCAAAATTTTGAACAACCATTTCCTACTGAAATAATATTTGTACCTAATTAACCAAACATATTATTCATTAGGTTTCTTTTTCTAATCCTTGTTCTTTTCTTTCTTCCTTTCTTTCATTTTTAGTGGGTGTTTGCTTTCTTGACGTACTGCTTCCCAAAAGCAGAAAATTTAACAAGAGCAATGATCCTCCCATGGCACGGATTTTTCCGCATGGTCATCTTCCTCTTGGCAATATGCACTGCTGAAACAAGATTTGTTGAAATATTCATTTCCTTAGCTCTAGAGCGCAACCAAGAAGCACTTGTTCGGAACTTTACCGGGCTTCTAATCTTCCTATTCGCAGTTAGCGTTACCCTCAGTGTGATCCTTCCACGATCTGATAAATTATATTGAATAATTATGGTGAATGTTACCATCTATTGTTGATTTAGTGCTTTAATTCCATGAAAAAATTTTGTCTTGTTGAACACATCCTTCCATTAGGAAATAAATTATGTTTGAGGTTTGATGCAACATTCAAAAACATTGATACTCTTGTCTGTTGAACAGAAGAAGAATATGTCATAAGTCAATATTTATCCAAAATATTGGTTGAATACTATGTCTATATGTCAATGGTGCTAGCTCGCCTTCCTTAAAACATGACATTTTTATTTTTCTTATAAGACTTCCTAAAGCTGAAAAATAGGATGTAAAATAGTAAAATCCAGCAAACTAAGAGGGGTTAGATAGCTTTAATCCACCGTTTGATGGCTGGCTTTAATTTTGAATCAATTTCGGATTTGGATTTGGTCTTTTGGAGTTTGGAAATGGAAAAAAGAGGAGGGGGTGGGAAGCTTTTTCTCTGGAAATATCAGAGCCAGGTTTCGATCCTGGGACCTGTGGGTTATGGGCCCACCACGCTTCCGCTGCGCCACTCTGATTAGTTGTCAAATTAATGGAAGTTTACATTCTTATTTAATGAATATAATATTTTATAGTATCAAGAACCACCTTTCCCTCGTAAGTCGTAACTCTCCACGCCAAAACCTTCTATATTTAGCAGGTGAAAAACCGAAGGGGCAAGCTTGAAAGTAGGTAAGAAAACTGAGCACCGAAGTAATTAACATTAATAAGCAACTGCAAATATCAATTTCTAAATAATATTTAGGAAGTTTTAAAAAAATTACCAAAGTCTAAGAGAATTTTGGTTTTAGAGCCACACGTCCTAGGAAAAATCAATGAGTAATCTTACACACAGAAAAGAGAAAAAAAATTACTATATTTAATTATTTTCCCCAATAGTTGTGTTAACAAAATTTTATTATTTCTTATTTTTAGACCCACCACTAACATCATGTTTTTATCTATCACTAACAATCTACTACATTAGTCGAGTGTGAAATTATTTGTGTCTAGAGATTTTCTTAAAATCAATTTCATTAGTTCAAAGTATGGGTGTCTATGGATTGGTCCGAATTAGGTTTATGCTCAACCCACACCGTATATAATCCCATTTAGCTGGTGGAGAACTAGACCCACCATTGACTAGTAAGGGAGGTCGGACCGAATTCTCATTGGTTGCAGTCAGATTTGTATGAAACAGGTAATGGTGGAGAGAAGCGGAGCAACAACAAAAATCTCACCAGATCTGGTGACATCTCACCAAATCTAGTGATGAAGCAGAGACCTTGTTAGATATGGTGGAATTTCTACCAAAGTTTTTTTTTTTTTTTTTTTGGTTTCCAATTTCTACCAAAGTTGATTGGGTTTGTTGCTGGAATTAGTGAATCTTCGTTGGATTTCATTGGAAACGTCACTTGACTTAGTAGAACTCACCGGATTTAAGAGTTTTCACGTTCTAATTAGGTCAAGATGAGTCTTAGAGGAGGAGACCTACTAGAGGCGATTTTTGAAGGCAATGATCCGCCATTGACCACTAAAGTCATCAAATCGGGTGGTGGGGAAAACATGTCTAGTCAGGTGGGTGGGTGGCGTGGACAATCTTAAAGTAAATTACTATATCTTATATTCCTTGTAAGTATAATAGAATTAAAGTCTAAAGAGTACTATATAAAATAATTTAAAATTTGAATCAAAATACTTTATAACTCAATTTGTATAATATAAAAATATATTTATTAAATTTGACATATTGTACTATAAAAACATATTTATTAAATTTGACATATTGTTCCAATATTCATAAAAATATTTTACATTTTAAAACTATTTTTAATCAACAACTATCTAGGTATTTAGGTACAAAACAAGTACAAAATTTAATTATAAGACAAAATTTAAGCATTTTTATTTAAAATACAAATTATAAAGGGTAAGAAGCAAAACACTTTTTTCCCATTATTATTTGAGAGATAACCACATGTTCATTATAATTTTATAAATATAAAATTAATATAAGTAGTTGTTACATACAATTTATCACTAATGGGATTATAACTTTATTAAAATGAATATAAATTGTGGGGGGAGAAAAACCCAGCCCAGCTTATTCGGCCCAAGGCCCTAAAAGAGGAACATTCTTCATCCGAGGAGATGAAGCCTTCAGTCGGAAGCCCACGCCAATGGGGGATGCCTGGAGACGAACACGTATACCATCCGAGGAGATGCTCATACGTCCGAGCAGTCATGAGTCCTCGGATCCGAAGAGGTTTGATCAAACGCGAGTATGGGAGGTTCAAGTGATCTATTTGACAAGTGTAAGGAGGGAGAGGAACCTCGGACACACATGAAGATAACAGCAACAACAATGAACAACTTCTCTTCGGACAGAGTACTCATATTAGTCCGAGAGCACATTAATTCAACTTCTCTCATTGGTGTTGCTGTTTAATACTGTCATTTTCATTATTTGCCTAGCCCTTTCGCCCACTCTCTACAAAATTTATTGTTTTGGGCTCAGAGGGTTCCAAATCCATACCTCCTTGGGCTTGGGCCGCAAAAACTGACCCTACATAAATAATGTTATACTTTCATATGTAGGTTTGAGTTAGCTTAATTGCTAAAATCTTTGATGGTTGAATAAAAGATTTAAAATTCAATTCCTGCCTACACCAAAAACCGATTGGTGTCTTGATCTGATAATAAAGAACTATCATCAAGAGCGGACGTCATAGGTTGAAATTCTTTCTCTTAAAAAAAAAAATGTAAAATTCATGTATTGTAAAAGTAATTTTGTTTTTAGATATAAAATTTTAAAAAATATATATATAAATAATCTTGTATTCATGTAAAAATTATATGCTATAAAATTAAATTTATTTATAGATAAATAAATTTTCATTAAGATTTAGGGTGTCAAAACTTAGCTACTTTACCCTTTTATATGTATAAGCACATGCATATACTTAAGTTTATTTTATTGCTATTTATACATAACCTAGATATTTTATATTTTAATTTTGAGGAGTCAAGGCCTCCCTCACCCTAATGGGGGGATTCTCCCATTTTGCCCACCCTCAAATTTCTCTAGTAATTAACGTACACGTTTAACCAAATTCTAACCTATTAGGAATTTCTTGTGACAAATTACTTGGTTTTGGCTGTGAAGAGAAGGCGACTCCTCAACAAACTTTCGAAACTTCTAATAATAATTAAAATAAAAAAATCCCAAAGTTCTTCTATGTCATAGGAATTTCCTCCCTTGGAATTGCCGGCTAGACGGTTCTTCAAATTTCGTACTTGTTGGTATCTCTCTCAACCCAACAAAATGCTTTCTTTGTGCTAACCAAAATATTTCGAGGCATGGATCATAGAATATAATTACATCCTTTTAATGTAAACAATTGGGTCTACTTATGAATCCTAAGACTTAGCTTTACCTATATTATAAAAAAAAGGAACTAAGATAGATCTCTCCTCCTCTCTCTCTATCCCTTTCTGTCCATTACTACAATTAGACACTTATACAGGAGATTGGTGCAATTAGCAATGGCACCTCGTAGCTACAATGTCTCAGCAACCCCGTTTGTGATATTTGCACAATTGATAACCATAGCAGTGATAACTCTAGTGCTTGTTTGGCTCCTTCATTTTCGGAAAGGATTTTCTTTCAAATCCGATGAGATTTCAAAGCTGTTCAATGTAAGTTCTTAAAATGCACCACATATATATCTTGATTCTCGTCTCTCTCTCTTATATTTGATTTGATTTTCTTTTAAAATAAGTGAGTGAGCAATCCAAAAGAAAGAGGAGGGAGATACTAGGATTTAGGACTTACATATAATCTCTTTTTCATGAGACATGGCATTTAATTAATTATGTTACATACCCTTTAGGATGTGTTTTCCATATATGATCTAAAGGATTTGTTTTCCTCTCCTTATATACAGCTACATCCTTTCATAATGGTGATAGGGCTTATTGTAATTGGAGGACAAGGTAAGGAAAGTGGTTTTACTATGTAGAGAAAAGTTATTTTGACATCTATTAAGGAAGCCCGTGAATTCAAAAGCTTATTCTTTGTGTGATATTTTCTCAAACCCCGTTTCCTTTTGTTGAAGTATATCAATTATTGTAGTAATTTGTACTCTTCAATCTAAATATTAATGAGCCAATCTTCTCAATCTGCATGTATGATGTTCTGTGGAAGTTTATTTATTATTGAATGAAATGTACCATGGAAGTTTGTATAAAGCTACTTTCCGCAAAGTGGTTTGTGAGCTTTACTTGATCATTGAGGTACGAAAATGATTATAGAGCTTTTCTCAAGAGAAATAGAAGGAAAGTGAAGTGATGCTTTTTTCTTTTCTTTTTTGGGATTTTTTTTAAAAATTTTTTTTATAGGAAATTGTTACAACAATTGGAAAATGGAATTTAAATTCTAGTTCTCCTCATTAAGAATGCTAGGCATTGCCATTGAGTATAGCTTAATTCCTATTTGTATAGTGTGAGTGGAATTCAATTCTAGATTTTTTGTATAATGATGTTAAAATACTTTACCAATTAAACTATCACCCACATCCCTATTCTCTTTTATTGATTGATAATTGAACTTCCTCTCCAAGTAAGTATGTATTTGGATTGACCTATTTGTTGATTTGCTTTTCCGTTGAAAGTGGAAAATTGTATAGTTGTATCTTAAAAGAAATCCCAAATGCAGACTTTTGCAAGATAATGAAGAAGAAAAACGCGGCCCTTTTAGACATGTCACTTCAACATATAAAAAAAAATAAAAAAAAAAAAGCGTTTGTTTTGTTTTATTTATTTATTTATTTATATTTAAGAAATCACTAGGTATATTTTCACTAATCAAATATAATATATTGATTAAACAGCTATCATGGCATACAAGTCAATCCCTGCGAAAAGAAAGACGCGTAAAGGGGTTCATTTGGTTTTGCACCTGACGGCTTTTCTCTCTGGAATTTTGGGAATTTATATGATTTTCAAATATAAAAATGAGGCAGGAGAAAAGAATTTGCAAACCTTGCATTCCTGGCTGGGCATTACTACCGTATCTTTGTATGGCTTGCAGGTAACACTTCTACTTAAACTATGTGTACCATGATTAGTGGTTGGTCTACATTCCACACTGTTCTAGTGAGGAACATTCCCTATTATGTTTTAGTAGAGGTTTCAAGAGCTGTCAATATTTTGATTAACCTCAGGGTGAGCATCAAACCAAACGAAATTGACCCAACCCAACTCTTCGGGTTCATTTTCATGGATTAGTGGGTTGGGTTGGGTTGAAATTTATAACCAATAATAATTTATTTATGATTTGTTATAAAATTGTTGTGGACATAGTATTTTAGAATAATTTATTGAAATAAGTGTTTACATAATTTATCAAAGTCCTTTTTTTTTTTCAAAACATAAAACATGCATGCATAACCCACCGACCATGCAGGTTGGGTTGAAATTTAGAACAAAAAATAACTTACTATTTATGATTTATTGTAAAAATATTATAAACGTAGCACATCTTAATAATTTATTGAAAAACGTGTTTACATAATTTATGAAAGCCCAATTTTTGTCAAGGTCTAAAATATGGATGCACAACCCACCGACTATGTGAGGTTGGATTATTTTTGGATTGAGAATATCTTAGCCCGACAGAGTCCGGATGGGTTGAAAAACAATCCTTTAGCACAACACATATGAAAACCCCTAGTTTCATCCAATAGATTTCTAGACATTTTACACGGGTGTGATGTTTTAGATTGGACTAAGAGTTAGTTTGGTTGAGCTTTACGTTTTTATGTGTTATCTGTTATGAAAACTTGCTTTTATAGTTGCATTTTACAAAAGGGTGCAATGCGTTATTGTACAAAATACGATAATGGCCAATAAATACGATTTTGTAAGACCTATCAAACACCAAACGGATACATTTACAAAATTGTATTTTGAGCTCTAGAAAGTGAAACCAAACAATCACTAGACGTAAGTACTGCCAATGATGGGCCATTAACTAACACTGGAATGTATTGGAGTGATCTCCCTCCCACGTTGGGGTAGACAAACTTGCACAATCAGGTGAAATCCGTGTAAAATTGTAAATACCGCAAATGTATATTTTAGTAGAAGTTGAATTGAATTGTGCTCTTCTTTTCTTCTTTTGTTCACCTACTTAATCTTAACTATTAATATAGGATATATATATATATATATATAAATTGAAATAAATTGGAAAAAGAAGAAAAAACAATGATAATTACTGTAATTCTATAGACACCTGAAAATTGTGACTTGTGAATAATAGAAAATCAAACAAATTTGTACAAATTAATGTCAGTAATCTGAGGGGAAAAAAACTTTTTATTCTTTTATTTTTTTGGTCATACATTTCAATACTTGGCAACAAAATAAGTTGCACAATTAGTTAAAAAAAAAAAAAAAAAAACTTATTGGTCATTTCATTTCTACATATATTGGAATTATTTATGTTTGGGATTTAACCAAATAACCTGCTAGCTGCTACTCTTGTTCTTCAGTTTGTGTTAGGTTTCTTTGCCTATTGCTTCCCGGGTGCAGAATGGACAGCAAGAGCAACACTCCTTCCATGGCATATATTTGTTGGAATGGTGATCTTCTTCTTTGCAATGGTAAATGCTGAAATAGGGTTGTCTGTGTTTTCTCAGACAGACATTTCCTTTTCTGAAAGATACATGGTGAACTTCACTGGGCTGTTGGTCCTTCTCTATGCAATCAGTGTTACCCTCGTAGTCATCCTTCCTGGACGTTATTAATGAAGAACATTGAGATCTTGATGACAAAATAATTGTTTATGACAAAATATATGAATAAAATTTTGGGGTTTGAAGGAAACAAATTAGGAACGTGAGGGATCCACGTCTTGAAGAACCGAATTCAAATTATTTTTTTTTTAAAAATAAAATTCTCCCAAGGCGAATCCAGATTCCAAATGATTGTCATCTATATTTCTTTTTCGGTTTTTTTTTTCCTCTCCCAAAGCAAATCCAATGTTGAGCATCCAGATTCTACTTTTCTTTAGGGTAAACTACATATTTGGTCTCTATCTTTTACCATATTTTAATTTGGTCCCTAACTTTTTAGTGTTGTGTCAATTTAGTCATTATTATTATTTTTTGGATATATTGCTAACGTAGCAAATAGACACACAAAAAAAAAAAAAAAAAAAAGTTTATTGCCACATCAATGGAAATTAATTTTTTATTTTGGTGGTCAGCCATGTCAGTAATTTTTATCCAAGAAATAACAACATAGACTAAATTGACGTGACACTAAAAGGTTAGGGACCAAATTGACATAATTGAAAAGTTAGGAACTAAATAAGTAGTTTACTCTTTTTTTAAAATAAAAATATCCAGAATTTTTTTGGAAGTAAAGAAAATGAAAGGATATGCAATCTTCACTCAAATTTTATGTGTTTTCATAATTAAGAAATCATTAACTTAAATAACTATTGTTTTAATGTTTTAGTTTTTAGAGAGAGAGAGAGAGAGAGAGAGAGAGAGAGAGAGAGAGAGAGAGAATCTAATATTTAACATCCCAATTTATTTTGGAGGAAAAGAAAATTGGAATCCAAATGTTCAACATACAAATTCACTTTGAGAGAGGAAAAAAAAATTGGAATCTAGATTTTGAAGAACCGGATTTCATGTTATATGGCCCTTCAAGATGCGGACTCCTCGCATTCATAATTTGTTCCTTTAAATAGCCTCCATTAATGAAATTCAAGGTCTTTCTTAAATAAAAATAAATAAATAAAAAATGGACTCCTCACATTCTTAATTTTTTTTTTTCCTTTTAAATCTTAAAAGCTTATTTTATTTGTCATTAATAATTACTAGTATGTAGCTCCGTGCTACCGCACGGGAATGGATATATTATTAATCATGAGTTTATTCATGTTTAAAAAGCTCAGTTAAGTCTAAATTCATATTATTAACCAGAAAATTTTATTAACAAAACTTAGCAGTATATATATTTTACACAGAAAGATGAACCTTGGTGACAATGTTTATCCAAAGGATCCATTCACGCTTTTGAATCTTCAATCTCTATTGGTAATTGAAATTTTCGCAGCTTAAAAAATTTAAAATTAAAAAAAAAAAAAAAAAAAAAAAAAAAAAAAAACCTCAGATTTGTACTCATTTTGTAGTTTTACAATGGGTCATTTTGTAACATGATGGGCATTTGTGAGAAGAAAAAACCTCTGAAGTTCCATGGCTGATAAAAGAAATTCTCTCCAATCTCTTTTTATAGAGAGGTGGGTTTGTGCGTGTTTTTATACATCCTTCATAGTTGTATTATCACGAAGCAAGTCCAATGGATTTAGATTGGTACTACCGATTCTCAAAGCATGAGTGTTTAATGTGTTATTAATTTCATCTCATTAGCTTTTGCACATGATAGCAAAATTAAAAATAATTAGATTATACATGTGTATAGTAAAATTGGACTCCAATTTCAAATTCTAATTGAACAATTGGAATGATAATATATGATAGTAACAACAATAGGAAAATTCAATTAAAATTTCGTATTAAATTGTAACAATTTGAATAAAAAATTCCAGTAGAAAGACAGGGTGGAGTGATCCACTCCAAGAAGGCGACCAAACTTGCGTAAATATAGAATAATAAATCTCTCTTTGAAAAATTTACATTGTTCATAACTTTTACCTTCACTGAAAATTTCAAAAACATAGTGACTCACATCTGCTATCCTGACATCTACAGCCGGGTCCTCTCAAATTTGCGTGAGATTCCATTAATCACTAAGTTTCTTTGCAGCTTGCAAAAAGTATCATCCATCGATCCACAGCAGTGCTTTCTTCATTGTTATAAGTGCCAAACTTGAACAAAAAGCCAAATATAAAGATAGTGAATTTTAGGCATAATGTGCATCTAATCAGATATTAGCAATTTATAACAAATGTAAAGATGCAAACTTTGTAAGTGAATAGTAAACAAAACTCAATGTCAGAACCAAGAAGAAAGCACTTTAATCAGAAACTCAGTGCAAATTTAAAGATGCAAACTTTGTAAGCAATTTATAACAAAAATACAAACTCTGGCTTTGCTATCTTTTTGGAAATTATGCAATGTACCCAAACCAAGTTCTTATCACCGATATTAATCTCTTTGGTTTTCACGTTTGACTGCAAAATCAAGAAAAAACTTAATTAGCACAGTAACTCACTTGACCAGATACATAGAAGTGGTTTTAATGAGAATGAGCCACATACATTTTGCCACATAATGAGTTCTTATCACCGATATTAATCTCTTTGGTTTTCACGTTTGACTACAAAATAAAGAAAAAACTTAATTAGCACAGTAACTACTTGACCCGATACATGGAAGTAGTTTTAATGAGAATGAGCTCACATACATTTAGCCACATGATGCAAAATTCAACTTCAATTTCAGATTCTAGACACATGGCACAAAATTAAAGTCCTAATTTGGAATTCAATTTCACACTCTCTTTGCTACATATGGCCAAAATTA
>NW_027069662.1:769829-832842 GCF_002906115.3 Quercus suber
GGCTAACTATGGCACAAAATTAGAGTCCTATAAAATATGAGAAATCGGTGCAATTCTTTTAAAAGAATTCTACAATTCTTATCCACATTAATTACAAATCGGTGCAATTCTTATCCATAAGAGAAAATTATTGTAATTAATGAATAACCCTTTGAAATGCACCTCCTTTGGAAAAGAAAATAAGAATTGTAGACCTCTTTTCCATAATTCCATCCATGCGCGCATCCATGCGCCACTTCTTTTTCAAAATTGGTGCATTTCATCGGTCTAAAAAAAGTCAAACAAAAATGATTGTAATTAATGTGGTCTTTTTGGTTTTCAATGTTAATAACACATTTGCACAAATATTTAAAAAGTAACATGGTAAAGATGAAGCAAAATTGGACTCCAAAAAGAGTACAGCGTTAATTGATTGAAATTGATGTGTACACGTGGTATATAATTAGAGTTCTAATTAGTGTTAGTTACAAAGTGGAACCAATAACAACTAACCACTTCTAATTTGTAAAAAAAATGTTGCAAAATCTCTCTGCTACACCTAGCATCTATCATTATTATTATTATTATTATTATTATTATATATAGATTTGTCAATTGGTCACCAATCATTCGCAAGCATGCACGAAAAAAATAAAAATAAAATTTACCCTACCTTTTCTACCTTTCGCTTCGCACTTTGTATTTTCTGGAAAACGTTTTACACGAAACAAACACAACCTTATTTTCAAAATTTATCTTGATGCCGTGTCCATTCTTATTATTTTCAAGTCAAATATAAAAAGCTTTACAATAATCATTATTATCATGATTCTCTCTCTGTCCTACATAGACAAATAGTGATAGTGTACTTTATTGCAATCACAAACATAATGATCACCCTTTGGCACGCATAAGAAGTAAGAACATCATTGTTCAAACATAAAAACAAAGAGCATAATGCCAGAGTAGTTAAAACAAGTTTCTCTTAATGAAAATATTTATGGTTTAAATGCAGTACTGTAATTATTGAATTATCAAAAAATAAAAAACTCATAACCATAACTAAAGTGGATATTCGGCAAACTCAACTTAATAAGAACTAGTTGGCTCAATTGACACATACTGAATATTTATTATTTCTTAACTTGTGTCGTGTTAAAAGCTCCGTACTTTATTGATGTTCTATTGTGAACCTTGTGATAGTGGAGTAGGCAACCTGAGAATAAATGTCAGAAAAATTCGATACCTAAGCACCAATTGCATAAGAGCCCGAAATCAGTGGCCCTTAATGGTCCAAAGATAAGACTATCTTTGTAAGATCACTAGTGGCGCATTACCTTACTCCTTTATAGTTTATTCTCCATCCACCAGCATTTCTTGGTACAATTTTTAATGGTGTTAATCCCTTGCCTTTTTTATATTTGTTTTGGCGCAAAAAAGTATTATATTTGCTTTGGTTTATAGAACATGTAGCCGAAAAAAGAGAAAATATCATCTCATGATGATAATTGATAATCCTAGCAAACTTGAGAAACATTTGTGGTCCAACTTTGCCCTGCACTGGCCACTGGCCACTGGCTACCTACCACACACCTCACTATCCCAATTAAATTTGACTAAGAAAATGATGCCTGGCTGACTTTAACATGAGGGCGAGATTCAGTGGCATGATTGGCATCAAATCTATATATCTATATATATAATAATAGGTGAAATAGAAAGAAAATCCAATTAGATTTCAATTAGATTTTTAATTTTGCGCCACTTGTCCTAACCAAAACTCAAAAAAAAAAAATCTAATTAGATTATAAATTTGACTCCAATTTTGTGTCATGTATCTTATCTAAATTTTCTAATTTTTGTGCCCAAATAAATGATGCATTAACATTTAACACGGAAGCCAAGAAAACCACAATGATAATGCTCATTAGCCTAAGCAAGAACATCTTACTTGCACACTTTTATGGAGATTATAAATTGGACTCTAATTTTGTGTCATGTATCTTATCTAAATTTTTTAATTTTTGTACTCAAATAAATGATTCATTAACATTTAACACAGAAGTCAAGAAAACCACAATAATAATACTCATTGGCCTAAGCAAGAACATCTCACCTGCACACTTTTATAGGTAATCTCAATAGAGTCTGGAGCTCTTCTAATCCCACAACCAGAATCAAGGAGTCCAACGAGAAAGACTATAAAACTAAAACATCATCTCCTCCTAATTCCGTATCGTCATCTCATGTCTCCTCCTCTCTCAACCTCTACCACTAAATCCACACATTACCCTCTCCTCCTTTTTACGTATTTCTCAAAGCAAGGTCAGGTTCAAACACAATGTTCAATCCCACTCTTCCTTACTTTACACTCTCATACATTAGTGCTTCATTGGCGCCTCCAAGAAGATTTCAAGCTCAATGATCCGTTTTTATTTTTTAATGCCCCTTTATATATTTTAAATAATAAAATGCAATATTCTCTTTCTTTTTTTTATTTTTTTTTATTTTTTTTTTATCTAATACTATCCTATGTATGATAAACCAAAAAAAAAAAAAAACCAATAGCATTAAAAAAAAAAAAAAAAAAAAACCAATAGCATTACTTAAATAATAAAATGCAATATATATTTTTCATTGTTTGATGTAATTCTATCATCCGTGTGATAAACCCAAAAAAACAAAAACAAAACAAAAACAAAAAAATTGACCAATAGCATCATTACAATTAACCAGTCCCATGCGGTAGCACGGGATTACATACTAGTAAACATTAATGAGTGTATTTTGATTCGCTTTCAATAACAAACTGAATTGCCAATTAGTATTAATTTCTTGAGGCTATAGAATGAACCTAAGAGTATATGCTACTTTTATAGTAGAATCGTATCATTTTTTATAAAATGTAGACCAAATTCAACAAGACAAGACTAACTTAAATACAACTAGAGTTGCAGATAGAATTGTTATATGGTCCTAGTAATGAATAAATTTTGGTTGGCATCCATGCTCTGTCAAGCTTCTGAGAAAAATGGATGAAAAGGAGAAAAGCTAGTTCTGAAATTTCACAACTGAAAATGATTGTTTCATTTTGCATTTAAATTAACAAGCATAATCCAAAATAATAACAACAACAAACTACACACTACAAGCATCAATGTTAAAAAGAAAAAAGAAATCAAACCCACTGCTGCTTTGTTGCCTCCATTCTCTCTAACAAGCCAGTAATCTCAGCTTCCATTCTGCGTTTCATGTTGAAATAATCACCATGTGAATTTTCCAAAACCTTTAGCTCCTCCAGTTTCTTCCTGCGCCTTTCCTCAGTCTCTTGCAAACATAGTTTGGCAAGCTTTCCAGCATACTCTTCTTCCACCTTGTCACTCTTAGTCCTAATCATCCGCCGGAAACCTTCAGCCTCTCTCCGTGCATCATCAGCCTTGTTCTGGAACATCCTCGCTTCTGCTTCCTTGATCCGCACTAAGCTTTCCAAGCTGTCAAAGCTATCTTTCTTTGACAATGACCCAAACCGGAAATCATCATCTGTTGTCAACTCACTCATTATGGAAGGTTTGAGGTCACTCTGACGAAGATCATTCGACAATAAATCATTGCGTATGCTAGAAGAGCTCATGTTGAACCCTGTATATTTTGGGGGTAGAGAAATGGATTGTGAAAGAGGGGTTGCTTCTTTTTTAAGGATAGATTGAGTTGCCACCAACTCATTTGAAGCCACAACAGGAGCAGGAACGCCAGACATGCCATCTGTGTCCATTTGTCCAAAAACCAAAACCTTCAGAGTTAGGCATGCACACAAAAAATGTGACTTTATGTTATGCATATTAAGACAAATATTCAACTGATATACATTATGTACATGGCTGTCTCAGATGGAAAAGTATCGTCATAGATGATAGTGAAAGATTGAAAATATGTGATGGCATTTCATAAAATTCAAACACCATTCACTGTAATGGCCTCCATTTTCTATGGTGGTCCTGTATAAAATTTAGGATTTTAAACCCTCAACTACCGAGTAAAACACAATTTTCTTCTTCAATTCGCATGTGGCATTCCTGTAAAACATTATAATGGGAAAACTTCTAGTTCTCAGAAGGTTCCTCCAATATTCTAATGAGTAAGAAGCATCTGGAACAAAATGACAGTTTCCCAGTCAGTTTCTTATCAAATTTAAAGTTAAAATGTGTGATGTGGCAAAGCTTTCTGTGAGGTCAAGTTAGCACTCTGGCTCAGTTAAATATAACTTTTATACTTCTCAAAATATTTTTTTAAAGGAACTTTCCAGATACACACTAGAAATTACCATGAAAACAGCAATGTGAATTACAATGCTATGAAACATAATTCAGTTGTTCAGGAATTAGAACTTAGTTATGAATTGTGAGCTTTCTAACAAATGCAATATCTATCCATGTTGCAGTTCCTTCCAATTAACCCATTTAGTACATATGTAGACCCAAAATAGAGAGAGAGAGAGAGAGAGAGAGAGAGAGAGAGAGAGAGACGGAGGCCTCGCCACGTCTTGTGGTATTTCCTGACCCTCGGTTATAACTCCCCCCAATGTTCTCTGGGGCTCAACCTCCTCGGGTGGTTGGTCAGTTAAAGATATATCCTCGGCGGTCTTCTCGTGACTCTCAACCGCTGGTAATGAGGACTCCTCCTCGGGAGCAGCAAGTGTAGTCTCACGAATTGCAATAGGGTAATATACCCTGTCCTCCCTCCTAAGGTCAGATGAGGCATCAACCCCTGCTTGGTTGAGGGCTTCATGCCAGGTCTAAGAACAGTAATGCCTGCACACTGCAGGAACTTGAGCCCGAAAGGTGGCTTCAGTCTTAGCCACCCCATCTGTGAAAGCCTCCTCCTCTGCTTGTTCTACAGAGCGCTCAGCGTCTATTTTTGCAAATACCGCCTCGTCTTTGGCTCTCACAGCCTCGTCCTTGGCATACTCGGCAACACCTTTCTCATGGATTGCCACGGTCAACTTTTCCTTCATATAGGCAATGTCCCCTTTGGCGGTCTATAGTTGACCCTCAACGTCTTGTAAGCGATTAGTTTGATCCTCAGCTTGCTTCCTGGCCACGACTAGGTCGGAGATAGCAGTATCCCTGGCCTTCATCATCTCCTCCAGATCCTCGGTCGCCTTTTTTAGGTCGGCCTCAGATCTCTTGAGGGTATTGGCAGCTTCCAGGAACTTGTCACACTCTTGCGCTAAGGCATTGTTCTGGCCATCGACCTCCTTGTCTAGAGGGCCCGCAAGTATCAAAACCCTCCTCCCCGTCCGAGGGAACGTGCAGCAGGGTTTTGAGGGGCTATTGTGGGGTCCGTGGGCCTGATAGCCTTGGCCCATCGTGTAGCAGGCCCAAGGCCCACGTCGGGGAATATTGACCATTCAAGGCTAAATTGGGGAAAGCCTCTTTTCTGGATCCCTGACAAGGATGATTTTGGGAAAGATCAGGCCCAAAGTAAGTTGTCACCCTCGCATTTAATGCATTCACCTAACCCCTCTAGCTGCATTAATGGAGATATAACCCCTTAGCAGGGCAACGTTGATCAGAGTGAACCACTTGAGTACTGATAAGGCCTCTGATGGGACGGACGGCCAGAAGAGAGGCAAATGGATGATCAACAGATGGAATAAGGAGATAGGAAGATGAATACTGTATAAGAAAAGCAAGTAAAGTAAAAAAAAGGAGGGGGGGAAGAAGAAGGGGAAGAAAAGGGGCTCATCGGCCATGGGCCGAGGAGCATCCCCCCAGTTGTAAAGAAACTCTAAGTATTTTCTTTTATAAAAAAGAGTTCATGCTTGATGAACGATGGTCAGTGCCTAAACCTTTAACCCACTCTCTATAAATTTATTATTTGGGCTTGTTGGGCTGAAAACCCATTCATACTCAGGGTCAAATCCAAACTGAGTTCCTACACTTACATATTACATATTCTACATTCTATTTTAATTAAAATATCAAAATTTTCTTGAATTTAATTGCATATCTTTCTTCAATCCCCACAACCATCCTCCACTTTTTTCTTTTATTCTCAGTAAACAGAAAAAAAGAATAAAAAATTGAAATACACAACAACATCACTTATGTATATTTGCACAAATACAATAATAAATATGCATTTTGTACAATGAATGTATAAGTTGAATTGCATTTTTTTGGGTTGATTGTGTAAAATTTTGCCCTTATGCAATTTTACATCTGATGTGAATTCTTTAAGAAGGTCAGTGTTAGGGAGGGTATAGGGACATAATTTTTTGCGTTACAACTATTAATTGTGACAATTCAAAAGTGGTTGAATGTAAGCATAGAAAGGGAAAAAAAAAAAAAAGTCCATGTACTAATGTACAAATAATTGTTCATACTTATCATGAATCACTTTAATAAATTGTGGCAAATGTTAGGGTGGTCGTAATGTCGGTTTAGTGTGAAAGGATAGTCTTCTCAAGGCAAATGTTAGAGCATTCACATCACTCCATTTATAATAGAAAAATGTGTAAAATTTACATTGTTTTGCTTAAAAATGACTTACATCAGTTTGTGTATAATTGTGTAAATTTACAAGTTTATTGCAGTAATCGTTTAATAAAAGAGTTTATTGCACTAAAAAATGACTCACAAGTTTAATGTAAATTTACATTGTTTTGCATTTAGTTGTTTATTATTTCTTTACATATCTTGAGGACGAAAGAAAAGAGTGGATAATGTGTGTGAAGAAAAAGAAACAATAAAAAAAATCAAGAAAAATTGATATTTTAATAAAATATAGCGTAAAATAGATAATTTGATGTGGGATACTTTGAAAAGTAGTTGTGTAAAAAAAAAAAAAAGTAGGCTCTTCTCCTAAAATAAACGTGAATTTTTCAATATAAATTCTCTAGTGGTAGTAGTGTGAAAGGATAGCATTCACAACGAGTCCTTGGCCACGAGAGTTAGAGTGTATTTGGATACCACTTAGTTACTAAAAATGAAAAATTTATTACTGAAAATATTGTAGCAAAATAATTTTTAAATTTGTAAATAATAATGTGTGACTCAAATTTATATTGAAATATGCATTTAGATGACTTTTATGAGTTTGTAAACAGTACTATAATACTTATATTTTTTCAACAAAACCCACAAACACAAACACGAAACGCTTTCCGCACACTTAAAGAGTGGGTAGAGAGGTTGGCTACAAGTTCTTAGTTTTTTCATAGGAGAGTGTGTGTTTGTTAAAAAAGAGTGGTGCCGCCTGACATTAGGCCGAATCTCGGCAATAATTTTTGAAATTTATCCACAAAGTAAAAGAACAGCAAATAAACTATTCTCAACTATTCATGTTTTTTTTTTTTAATGGACACTCTATTAGGAAAAAAAATAATAATAAAAAAAAGGAGAAAAAGAAAAAGGACACTCAACGTGCTTTCTCTCTCCCCCACTAGTATAAATAGGCAAAGCGTCGAACCCCAAAGTTCAAACTATGCCTACGAGCTAGAAAGTAGAATCAAATTTGTTCACCTTAACTACACTTCACACCCACCATCAAGTCTCATATTATCAACTCTCCCAAGTCCAAGTACATATCTCTATTTAAGCTCCTTATCTTTCCAACCAAATCTCTCTTCACAACACACAACAAATAGTAGACAACGCCAACACCAACACCAACACCAACACCAACAACAATGGTAGTCCTATCCAAACCAGCAATTGAACAGTACTCTTTTATTAGAAACTGCATACCCACCACCACATTTTATACTGGAATTCCCATAATAGACCTCTCAAAACCTGACTCCAAGAACCTCATAGTCAAGGCCTGTGAAGAGTTTGGATTCTTCAAGGTCATCAATCATGGAGTCCCACTTGAGTTTATTACCAACTTGGAATCTGAAGCTATTAAATTCTTCTCCTTACCACTCTCAGAAAAAGAAAAAGCAGGGCCTCCTACTCCAATGGGGTATGGTAACAGGAGTATTGGATCCAACGGTGATATTGGTTGGGTCGAATACCTTCTTTTATCAACCAATCCAGATTCATGCTCTCACAAATTTCTCTCAGTTCTTGGAGAAAACCCAGAAATGTTCCGGTATGAAATACACACAAGAACAACCACAAGTTGAATTTGATTCACTTAGTTTAACCTTTTTCTTTTTGGTTAACTTGCATGTCTAGAACTCGACTTTTTTTTTTTTTTTATCAAACACCAAGTAATTATTACAGGGAACTAACACGTTTGTGTTTTATTGTTATTGCAGTTCTGCTTTGAATGACTATATATTAGCTGTGAAGAAGATGACCTGTGAGGTTCTTGAATTAATGGCTGATGGATTGAAGATTCCAACAAGTAATGTGTTCAGTAAGCTTTTGAAGGATGAAAAGAGTGACTCTGTTTTCAGGCTCAATCACTACCCTCCATGCCCAGACTTTCAGCCTTTGGAAGATAGCAATATGGTTGGATTTGGAGAGCACACTGACCCACAAATCATTTCTGTGCTGAGGTCCAACAACGCATCTGGCCTCCAAATTTCTCTGAGAAATGGGAATTGGATTTCAGTCCCACCTGATCAGGACTCATTCTTCTTTCTTGTGGGTGACTCTTTGCAGGTAAAGCTACAGTTCTAATAGCCAAAAACAGAGTTTAATTCTAATATCCAATTCCCTACTCCTATGGATTACATAGGAGACTAATTATTTGTCAAACTCAACTTTAGCTTTTACAAGCTAGCGGGTTGTTCATGTTTTGTTTGATTGATTGATTTATTTTCATTTTGGGCTCTCTTTCTAAATATAGAAAACAGAGGTTTTATAGTTTGTTAGTATTCTATTTGTGTCATCACTCATCACTCTCATAGTCACCCCCAATAATTTTTCATGTACCTAAGCTACTATTTGAACTATTTTGCCCTGCCCGTGTCCCATAAGAAAAAAAAAGAAAAAAAAGAAAAAAAATATTTTTTACCCTATATTTATTTTTTTTACTGACGTAAATATCAAGAGATCTTCGAGTTTCTGATTATTCCTTCAATACGTGTAGAACAAAATCTAATTATAAGAATAAATAGTTTTATCTAGTATGGGTTTTGCTTGGTTTATCTTATCTTTAACATTGAATTTTTGTTTAATGGTTTTTTTTTTTTGGTTGGTTGGTGGATGTGTGCAGGTTATCTTTAACATTGAATTTTTGTTTAATGGGTTTTTTTTTTTTTTTTTTGGTTGGTTGGTGGATGTGTGCAGGTTATGACCAATGGAAGGTTCCAAAGTGTGAGGCACAGGGTTCTGACAAACAGCTTGAAATCAAGAGTTTCAATGATCTATTTTGGAGGACCACCTTTGAGTGAGAAAATAACTCCATTACCTGCACTTATGAAAGGAGAAACAAGCTTGTACAAAGAGTTTACATGGCTTGAGTACAAAACATCAGCTTATAATACAAAATTGGCTGATAATAGGCTTGGGCACTTTGAGAGAATTGTAGCCTCGTAATGTTACATAAGTCTCACCTTTTTGGGAAAAAAAAATAAAAAAATGCATGGTGGCTTAATAGTACTTAAAAAATAGGTTTGAAATAGTCGACCGAATAACTCAAAAACCAAAAAAAAAAGAGGGTAGTATATCAAATTTCCAATAGATGGAATACTTCCACTTTGTATTTTCTTTGTTGCTTTGCTTGGTTTGCCTCCTGTTTCAGCTACAAACTTCTTGTGATCACCTCTCTTGTTAATAATACTGTAGTTTCTTTTTTATTCCAAAACTGTTACAAGATTACCATTATTATCTACCATTGTAAAAATGGAATTTACTCAGTTCAGGTTACCTATGGGCAATAGAAATGTTAAGAACTCCTCCACAAGAAATTAAAACCATGATTGAATGGCTAGCTAATTATATTTTCCTAAACTATATTATCATCATTTTATATAAATTTACTAATTAACCAATTTGTTATAAAAGGTTTATAATAATCTGATATTGAAATCAATGTGACATCACAAGCATCATTAATAAAAAAAAATTATGTTATATTTAAAATTTGACACAATAATTTATAAAAATGATATATTAAATTTTGTAATATTTTTAACATCACTGTTATATAATATCATGCACATGGACATGGACTTAAGCAGCATGTCCAAGATGTTCAATCCCTTTTAGGTTTTTTATTTTTATTTCTATGAAGTGATAAAATTGAGTAAGAACGTCTTGGTAGCAAATTATAAGTTTAAAACTTTAAGAAATAGAGACTACGTGTGTGTTTGGCACCCGCTTAAAAAGCTAGCTTATTTTATTATTTAGCTTATTTTTGCTACTATTAATGGGTGTCATTGCACTTTTTGGTACTATTCATAGGTCTTGCTGTACTATTTTAGCTAACTTTTATCTTTATCTACAGTACTTTCAGCAAAAAGTTTTCAGTTTCAGTAAAAGAAGCAGATCCTAAATAGTGGAATTTTAACAATCTATAGTTCGCAACGGAATTTTAACAATCAATTTTAGGCATACTTCTCTTAGCCTAAATCGATGATCACGCAGAAGTTTTGAGATTGTTTTACATTGTCTAGACCCAGCATCCACACAGACTAGCAATTCAAACTTGTTCTATATTCTAGATTGTTTATCCCATGAACAAAAACATTTCTCCGATGGTGTTACATGCTCTATAATTATGCAAAACAACCCACAACCTAAGAACCTCACAATACTCTACAAAAACTATGGAAAATACAAATTTTATTCATTATATGATGGGTTCCACTTATAGTGTTTATATATACATCACTCCATTAATATTGAGTGTGATAGTATGCATAGTAGGGTAGCGTAATTGTTCAAGACATTATTCTATAACTCCTGAATATTATTCTAGGTGAGGAATATAGAGGGACATGCCCACTCTCAATTTCTAACAAAAACAATTACTTTAAATATGCTTATATAAAAAGAATAAAATGACTCTTTCGAAATGGACTAGGGTCTCTTTTTCCTCCTCTCTCCTTAATAAATTATATTTACTTATAAATATATATATATATATATATATTTAAAGACCGACCATCCTTATAAATTTACAATATTTATTGATAAAACCTAGGAAGAAGTGGTTTTATAAAAAAAGAAAAAAAATTATAAAAAAAACCTAAGAGGTACGAAAATGAAGAATTAAAAAAAAAAAATGGTCAAAATTATGTCGATAGCAGGAGGTAAATAATTATGTCGTGTGGGCTCTTCTGGGTCGGGACCAGTTTCCGCGAAATTGCATGCAACAAACCATGGCTTGCGCCAGCCAGGTCGATATTAAACCGCGTGAAAGAATGTGAACTTCACACTATACATACATTGCTATTGGTTGCTATCTCAGCCCTTTGGTTAACAACAATACACTTAGGCAAGGAGCATGTGATTCAAACATTGCTCTTGGTTTTGATGCCAAGTGTTTTCCTAGTCATTTCCCTTTTGTTTCCTTCTCTCCCTCCCCCCAAAAAGCATCTCCTTAGTCATTTTTTTTTTAGGAATATAATAAATCAAAAAAATTTGTTCGCACATTTCAATATCCAGACTTGATACACGTCACTCACAAAATGTGGACATCAAGTATTTACAATTTTTCAACTAATTTTCACACTTTCTTAATGGGTGTGTATATTGAGTGTACGTATTGGAGTGTGAGATAATCATGGACCCATATGAAAAAAATTGCCATTTGTATGAACTACAATGGTATTGATTGGTGTGTTTTGTTTTAGAGTTTGAGAAATATCTCTACGTTTTTTAAAACTAAATTATATATTTTTAAGTATGAGGATATTTTGCTTTTAAGTTTAAAATTTTGAGTTTTTATCCTCATGTTATATAGAGCTTTGATTTAAGTCATTCAGTTAAAGTCCTTGATAATATGGTCATTAGATGATTTTTCTCCCATGATCTAGCATCACACACGATCCATATTGCATCCATTTTGGAAAGAGCCACGGAGGTTGTTGAGGAAATGGTAAATGGATTAGAAGTAGTATACATTTATTATATTTCCGAAGTATTCGCTAATCAACCATCCATCAACAACAAATTTGGCTCTGCTAATAGAAAATTCAAATTTTGCTCTATAGTGTTTGGTTGATAGAAATTTAAGGAGAGAATTCAAAATTCTTAGGAGTTTTCTTAAATTATAAGTGTTATTTTGAATCCTAGTCATGAAAATTAGAAAATCATGAGATATCATAATTCTCACAATTTATGACATTCTAAATTCTCACCTAAAACTTAGGAATTTTTCTTACCTAAATTCTCACTTAATATACATTTTTCTTATCTAGATAATTGTTTATTGGTATCAAATTGACTGATAATAGGGGTGTCCACGGGTCAATTTGGGTTAGGTTTGAGTTCAACTCACACCTGACTTGGTCCCATTTGGTGGTGGAGAACCAAACTTGTTGTCAACCGATAAGGGGGGTTGAATTGGACAGATCTAATTTCCATTGGTTGTGGTCAAATTTGGGCAAAATCAGTAATAACAAAGAGGCAGAGCAACGATTGAATCTCATTGGTCCAATGAGATCTCGCTAGATCTGGTGAGAAATCTACCAAATTTGACTTGATTCTTTTCCAGAATGGGTGGATCTCTACTGAATTTCATCAAATTTGAAGGTTTTCAAGGTCGAATCAAGCCGAGGTGGATTTTGGAGGATAAGACCCATCACTCAACTTGCTAACATTAGTTTTTGAAGGTAAAGACCCATTGTCGACAACTGGGGTCATACAATCGAGCAGATTAGGTCCGGCCGGTTGGGTTGAGTGGGCAGGTGGCTTGGATAGCCTTACCTTATAGTATGTGTTTGTTTCAAAAAAAAAAAATTGGTAATTATTCCACATTGCTTAAAATAGTGTGTTATGTGCAGTATAACTTGCTTCACCCTCTTTTAAAAGTTATTATGGCTTTTGAGTAGAGTTTATTGTATTGTTTGGTGTGAGAACCCTATTCCCTCTCCTTTTCATGTGAGTGTCTTTGTTTCTAAAATATGTAAATGGCTGATAGTAGAGTTTAGATTTAACTTTTTTCTTTTTAGAAGTGAGGTTTGTTTAAATTTGTGTATCCAATAGATATGTTACGATCAAGTGTCTGACATAACTTAAGTGCAAGTTCAACCATGTGTATATAAGTTTTTAGGTACTCTTGCCATCTAGATTTCAAGGGTAAACTCTGCCTATGAGTTTGTATGAAAATATTAATTATGGTTTTAACTCACAATTTTCACTTGACACACTAATATTTTTTTATTAATTTTCCCATGCATGTATATATGTTAATTTGTATGTATGTGAAACATGCTAAAACTGATCCCTTTTAATCGAATACGAGTAACCAAACAGTCTACGGATTTCTAAAATCAATTCTCAGTACTTATCGGACTCTAAGATTTTCTCAACAATTCAATTAGCCATGATTTTTATAAATAAAAAAAGAAACAGAAAAAAATAAAAAATAAAAAAAGAAGCCAGGAATTTAAACTCGCAAGAATCTTAAATTCTCATAAATTAAATTTAGGTCGACTAAACACTGATAAAATCATTCTAAATCATAATTATCTTTTGAATTTTTTGGAAATCCTTCTTTGAATAAATGTTATAAAAATTGAATATAAATCCAAATATCTACAACCTCTATTATATTAAGAAAAAATTCTTCAGTTGCTCAATTGCCCAATCTTCTCATTACCTAGCTGGGTTTGGATTCTGTGTTGGGTCTTTTGGCTTATGTGGAGCCTAGTTTTTTGGACCTGACTTAGAAGTTTTAGGGTTTTAAATGGTTTTTGCCGTTGTTGTGAGGCTTAGTTCATGGACCAAAGGCTTGGGCTTATTGCCAGACCTATTTTGAGGTTATATGTATTTTTACTTCAAAATCAGGGTTTAATGTATTGTAACCAATAAGTCACCTTTGGATTATTCTCTTAAACATAGTGAAAATTGCTACAACTCCATGGGCATGAATATATTGTCGAATTACGTAAATCTTTTTGTCATAATATTGAATTTTCGGAATTGTGTTTTAAAATTTGAAAATTTAATATAGTTGATGTTTTTTACTCCCTTTACTAAATGTTTTTTTTTTTTTTTTTTTTTTTTAGTAATGCTAAACAGTGAACTATGAAGACCAAAAGTATGAACAAAATTGGCTTCTTCTTGCAAGTTGCAAAATGATAAATGGATTGCGGTGGGATTGTTTTGCACAACTAAACAACAGTATATGGTGAGCTGTGGGAATTTTAATCTAAGCAACGAGAATTGCTGTGGTATTCCGAAGAAACTGAGTCAAGGACGGTGGTGAGAGTACGGTCCTCGTGCAGTGGATGTATATTGCTTGCAGTTGCAGGAACAAGCCTCCTAGGATAGTGAGGTACCGACTTTTAAAATCAGAGATTAATTCTCTTTGGAAGAAAATTTTGCATACTTTTACTACTTTAGCGAACAAAAAACGTGACATGTTATCTTGATGTCTTAATGGTGGTGTCAAATCGTGCACCGCATGCAGTGAGCCGAACGAGTTGACTGCAACACGAATGTCGGATTCTCTATCCATGAATGCAGCGTGCTGGCATTTTCTTTTCTTTTAAGGTGTGATTATCTTTTGTGATGAAATTGTGGGGGTATTGTTTGGATATTTGAAATGGAAAGGCAAAAAAAAAATAGGATAGTGAGGTACCGACTTTTAAAATCAGAGATTAATTCTCTTTGGAAGAAAATTTTGCATACTTTTACTACTTTAGCGAACAAAAAACGTGACATGTTATCTTGATGTCTTAATGGTGGTGTCAAATCGTGCACCGCATGCAGTGAGCCGAACGAGTTGACTGCAACACGAATGTCGGATTCTCTATCCATGAATGCAGCGTGCTGGCATTTTCTTTTCTTTTAAGGTGTGATTATCTTTTGTGATGAAATTGTGGGGGTATTGTTTGGATATTTGAAATGGAAAGGCAAAAAAAAAATATATGACTAGAAATTTTGATTAGACATAAAGATTTTTTAGAATTCATTTATTTTGCTGAAAGTACTGTAGATAAAAGTAAATGTTAGTTGAAATAGTACAGCAGAACTCATTAATAGTACTAAAAAATACAGTGAGACCCATAAATAGTAATAAAAATAAATTGAATAGTAAAATAAATTTGTAAAAAATAAGCTAACCAAACAGACAATAGAAACCGTTTTGGTTAGGCGATTCGGTAGATTAAAAATACGTTTTTAAAATCCAAAAAAATAGTTGGGTACGATTACAAGTAGTATCTCTGGTTGTGTTGCTCTTAAAAAACTCAAGTCATAAAACTCAATACCGTTTTATGTAATTTTCCCCTATAATTTTATACTTGCTACTTCCATCCATGCACTATTACCCATTCAACGTACGTAATTGTAAAGCGCCACGCAGATGCTTTTTTCGACATAAAATTGAACATTGCAATTCTTATTTTTATTATGTTTAGTCACAGAACAGTAGGTTTTCTTTTTTTTTGAAAGGAGAACAGTAGGTTTTCACTATTGAACTCATTAGTTTCGTCATTCATATAATCTTTCATAAGATTCATTTATACATTTTTCTACTCAACTACACATATACATGGGCGGCTTTGCATTAAGGCCAAGGGGTTCATCATATAATCTTTCATAAGATTCATTTATACATTTTTCTACTCAACTACACATATACATGGGCGGCTTTACATTAAGGCCAGGGGGTTCAAATGAACCCCCGACTTGGCTCAAACAAAATTTTTATATATAAAATTTTAAAAAAAAAATTCATTTTGAACTCTTAAAATAAAAATTTGAACACCATAATCCTAAATTTTGTTTGAACCCAATTGAAATAAGCTTGAAACTTGAATATGATCATCTTAATTTTAATTTCACAATATTTTTACAATAATATGAGGTAAGTTATAACTACTCTTTATCTAGACCCACAATTAACAATATTTTTTTTATCTACCTTTAACAATTGGCCACCTAGATTTTGTTGTGGAATTTTTTTGAAAGTATTGTATCAATTCCAAAAATTTTACTCATTCATTAAAAAAAAATATGAATATTCTTTCCAAGATTTTGGCTTACTTTGCAATTGACAAGGAAATGAATTTGTTTTTCCTTACAATTTTCTTCTTCATTAACAAAAAAATTACATTACAGTTACAACCAACACATCTGTACAAATTTGTATCTATATCTGTAATTTTTTCCTCATTCTCTCTATCTCGCTTTAGCCCTTTTATTTTTTTCTTAGTTTTTCTTTTTATCTCCAGTTATCTCCAATTCTAAGAGAGTGACTATGTCTATGTGTATGATTAAGAAGTCATCCACTTCAAACGTAAAATCTTATATCAGTTACTATTTTATTTTCTTAGTTTCAAATTTACTCCTAGTTCTACTCCTAAGTGTGTTACTAGTCTTCTCCTTCTTTATCATAAATTTTTATATAATTGATATTACATATAAATATACTAAGTTATTATTAATTTGACAAAAATGTATGATTAGTAATTTAATTACATTAGTATTATCTCCAATTCTAAGAGAGTGACTATGTCTATGTGTATGATTAAGAAGTCATCCACTTCAAACGTAAAATCTTATATCAGTTACTATTTTATTTTCTTAGTTTCAAATTTACTCCTAGTTCTACTCCTAAGTGTGTTACTAGTCTTCTCCTTCTTTATCATAAATTTTTATATAATTGATATTACATATAAATATACTAAGTTATTATTAATTTGACAAAAATGTATGATTAGTAATTTAATTACATTAGTTTATGCATTTAATAGTTGTTGTCTTACCTATTTTATAACAGTTTTAGGCTATTGTATTGTAGGGACTGGATCTGAGCACATCTTCTGCTGACGAGTGGACTTAGATCCAACTAGCCCAATACAATAAATTTGTAGAGAATGGGTTTAAGAACTAGGCCTTAGCGCATGGACAACGGTCAATATGATGTTCACCACCATCAAACATAGACGAACTGAGATTATCTTAGAAAGTCTGTCCTTGGCTCAATTCGAGAAGCTTTGTAGTAATTATTGAATGAGCATGGTTACATGAATCCGTAGTGTACCACTAGAACTCTCTGAGTGTTCTAGTGGTACATTACTCTCTTGACTTCATAGCTTATAAGGCAGCAAGTGGAGGGGTTTTTTTTTTTATTGTGGATACCTTAGGCATGCAAGGCAACGTCCTAGGCATGCTTGGCAACGTCCTCGGACGGAGTCCTAAAAGTATCACATCAAAGGAAACCCCCCCCCCTCCCCACACTTGCTGCCTTATAAGCTATGAAGCCAAGGGAGTAGTGTACCCCTAGAATACTCAGAGAGTTCTAGTGGTACACTACTCCCTTAACTTCACAGCTTATAAGGCAGTAAGTGGGGGGGTTTTCCTTCGATGTGAGACTCCTAAGACTCCGTCCGAGGACATTGCCAAGCATGCCTAGGATGTTGTAAAGCATGCCGAGGGCGGTCTAGGATGTTGTCATGCATGCCTAGGACGTTGCCTTGCATGCCTAAGGTACCCACATGTATAATATAGTTGTATTGTATACTAAATTGTATTTAGAATATTATTTTAGATTATTGTATATAATATGGAAGTTTATCTATAGAAAAAAAAGATTAATCATTTAATTTTTTACTCACGCCTCATGACAAATGACAAATTCCTAACTTTGCTATTGCTAACCCCCTTAGAAAAAAAATCCTGGAGCTGCCACTGCAAATATATGACCTATGACACCCGTGATAATTTTTTACGTGGACATGTCGAAATGTCAATCCTAAAATTATAACCTTTATGAACTGGAAGATATATTTCTTACTTAAATCATCCACACGGTAAATATTAAAAAACAAAAGTGCCTAACCATACCGTTCAATAAAAAGATATATAACTAAATAACAAAGTCATATAAACTCTTCAAAATTAAGCATAAACAAAAAATAACTCCTGGTAAAACATACCTACTAGATATTATTTGAACTTCTAATACATAAATTCCCCAAAGTAATTGTGTGTTTGAAATCTCAATCATAGTACACTTGAAAGCAAGAATAATTGTCTAACGATCTCTTAAAACTAAGAGCTTGAGCAAGTAATCTGAAAATTATCGAAATAGTATATAATGATTTGTATAGCCCAGTACGTCAAAAGCCACACACACCATTGAGTGAGGTGACGAATATGAGTACGGTTAAATGGATATAAAGCATTATCAACAACAACAAAAAAGGTTATCAAAGGTTATTCAAAAAGGAATAACACAATGAATCATGATAAGAATTAAGTTCAAGATATGGTTCATACTTCATAGAACTAAGTTCAAGATAAGTTCAAGATATGGTAGGAAAAAAAACATTAGTTTATGCATTTAATAGTTGTTGTCTTACCTATTTTATAACAGTTTTAGACTATTGTATAATATAGTTGTATTGTATACTAAATTGTATTTAGAATATTATTTTAGATTATTGTATATAATATGGAAGTTTATCTATATAAAAAAAAAGATTAATCATTTAATTTTTTACTCACCCCTCATGACAAATGACAAATTCCTAACTTTGCCATTGCTGACTCCCCTAGAAAAAAATCCTGGAGCCGCCACTGACGATAGCCCGTTTGCGTCTTTAGTACCGTAGGTGTTTCTGCCGAGAACCGATCCAAACGTCATCGCTTACTTCAAGATCGCCGATTAGGATGAGAATTGCTTGATCAAAGACAAGGAGTTGCAATGCGCGTTGTCTTCATACGATTAGAGCTTCAGCTTGAGGACCGTTCATCTTCTCATGCATCACTTCACCAATTCCAACACCAAGAAAATCAGTTAGTGTTTTCATTTTTGGAAAATTTATTGTAACTGAATTTTTTAATGGTGTAACTGAAAATTGATTTATTAAAAAACCAGTTTGGGAAAAAAAAATCGAAAATCTTTCTAAATTGGTTTTGCTGGTGAATGATTTCAAGTGAAACACAGAGTTCAAAACAAATTTGCAATTAGAACCAGAGGCGGGTCAGTGCTGGGGTTTCTTTACTCTCTCCCCTTCTCTCTCTCTCATGGGTGGGTTTGTGAATTTTTTTTTTTTTTTTAGAAGCAGTGGGTTTGTGAATCAATTGCAAATACTGGTTTTAATTTAGTACCGGTTTGTGAATTTCTTACGTGTAAATTTATTTTGTAATTTTTAATTAAAAAATGTGTCATGTTATTAAAAAAATGTCAAGTCATTGTTTCATTAATCACGTAAGTAACACTAATAACAACAATTAGTAAAATGATTAATACAGCTCAGTTTTAAAATTTGAGGGACCAATTGTGCACTCTTGAAACTTGATGGACCAATTGTGCGTACAAGGTAAACTTGATAGACCAATATTATAGTTTCGCATAAAATTTTTCTCATGAGTTGAGTTTAAGTCTACCATATGAGCTAAGTTTAAGTTACATCTTTTATAATTTTAAGTAATCTTACATCACTTAATGGAGTAATTTTTAATTGGATTAATATTTTGAAAATTCTACGATTTTTATATAATTTTTATATTTTTAAAATACATATCAAATTTTATGTCAATCAGATGTTGTTAATACTTGATCCATAAACTCATATTTTATGCATAGTTTAAAAATACAAAAACTGAAAACTTAAATATTTGATAGATAACATACAACATTCGATTTTCAAAAAAATTTAATACGCATGTTAATAATAAAAAGAAAATCTAATACCACGATGAGATTTCCAAAATATCAAACTAATATAAAATTATTAGGTAATGTAAAGTTCAAGCCTTGTGATTCGATATTATTTCTAGAGCTCGTGGCATGACCGCATCAATCATCATGCGATACCAAAAAACCAATAATTAAAATTGGACTAAACAGTACATTCACATCACTTTTTTCGTGAAGCCAACGAGTGTACAAATATTTTGATGAGGATGGGTAAAGAATAGAGCATCGTGGTGCAAGAATACACCTAGCATCCACATTTTGTACTACTAAATCTAGGATGGGATGTAATGCAGTTAGGTTTAATTAGAGATCGCCCATAAACTAATGATAATATTACAAATAAGACGTCTTTTATATAAGAAAAACGGCTAAAATGCTAAAAACACTAAACAGTACATTCACATCACTTTTTTCGTGAAGCCAACGAGTGTACAAATATTTTGATGAGGATGGGTAAAGAATAGAGCATCGTGGTGCAAGAATACACGTAGCATCCACATTTTGTACTACTAAATCTAGGATGGGATGTAATGCAGTTAGGTTTAATTAGAGATCGCCCATAAACTAATGATAATATTACAAATAAGACGTCTTTTATATAAGAAAAACGGCTAAAATGCTAAAAACATTTTTAAGGTTTGAGCTAATACCAAGCACTAGATAAATTCGTTAAAAAAAAAAAAAAATGACATGCGTTACCTATTTCACAAATATCATTTGAAACAATCACGTGGCTAATGTTCATCCTCTAATTATTTAACAATCATCCAACTGCATGCTAGATTCTACCTTGCATATAACCGTGTGAACTATAAAGCGCTGGATTAATATATTAACTAAGCAATTATAGATTTTTTTTTTTTTGAATTAACTAAGCATGGCAATGTTAATGAAAATTTTACATATTATTGTGCTAAAATAAAAATAATTATTAAAAATGGTAAAAGGTACTCTCTCTGTCTATGTTTGGAGTAATTTACAATTTTCCCGTCTTGTTTTTGAAATTAACCAATTTTCCCTTCTATATTTGGGAAAAGGTCAAATACTTCAAATCCGATACTTTTTTCAATTCAATCAAATGGAATTACAATAATTACAAATACAATCCAATAAAATAACAATGCAATTCTCAACTTTTTATCTTCCTTGTGGTGTATGACTCATAATTTTTTCAAAAGATTCTGTTGAATTTAATTAAAAAGTAACAAATTTAGAGTATTTGCTCATTTCTCAAATATAGAATGGAAAATTGATTTGTTTCAAAATAATAGGAAAAATCGTGAACTACTCCAAATATAAAAAAATAAAGTGTTTTTTTTCCCAAAATATTTTTTATTTTTTATTTTATATTTTAGAATCGTTTGATGATGTATTTGAGAATTGACTGTATAAGGTTGTCTTGAACAAAGGATGTTTGTAAGGAGGAAAGCAATTGGAGTGTGATTTTTATTTTTTATGAAATTGGAGTGTGATTTTGAGTTGGGGAATTTTAGTACACAAATATTTTAACCCAAAGGGTGACAGTTTCAAAGTCATTTCCTTCCGAATCCAGAGAAAGCCAACAACTTTACAACTCCAAAGTACCCTTTTGTCATAGCTCACAAGATTCTCATAATATTAAGCTAGAGCTTTCTTCGCTTAATACAATGAAAGGGAAGTCGAAACGTATAATTATAAGTTATAACAATCATCGTGTTTTATTTCTCAAAAAAAAAAAAAAAAAAAAACAATCATCATGTTTTTTTTTTTTTGGGGAGAAAGTAACAATCATCAACAACAATCCTAAAGGGCATTAGTTTAGGAACCATTTTTAGAAACATTTTATTAGAAAATGATAAAACAATTAATTTTTTTGACAAATTTTTATATTTATAATAAAAATGGCGTTAAAATTTTCTTAATTTAATTTATTAACAATTGTCCTAAATAACACATTATTAGCACAATTGCTATTGCTATCAGTTTTTTTCCTAAAAAATAAAATAAAATTGCCCTAAAAGTACTCATTATCATTACTCATCATAATAATACTCAAAAAGAAAAAAAAAAATCATAATCATAACAACAACACTAACAATAATCTATTGGTCATGGAGAACAAAAAGCCATTCTTGTACGTAGGTTGGAGTCGTTGGACTTTGGATCCTCAATGGAACAAAAAGCCAGGAGAACAAAATATTGGTCATGGAGATTATAATATTTATGTGATTTTCGTTTGAAGTGGAGACTCTTCTTTTCTTATTTATCTTACATATATATACTTTTTGGTAGAATTTTTTTTTTTTTTTGGTAAACAGTTATTGTTGTAAAAGGAGTGAAAGTGAATAAAAACATGACTTCTAGGTTAGTTTGCTTCTTCCTCAAAAAAAAAAAAAAAAGGGTTAGTTTGCTTCTTCTTTTTTTTCCTTTTGAGAGAGAGAGAGAGAGAGAGTTTTAGTTTATGGCGTCTGCTCCTAATGATAGTTTTTTTTATCATCAAACCAAGACACCAATCAGTTTTTGATGTAGGCGGAATTGAACTTCAAATCTCTTATTTAACTATCAGAAACTTTAACAGTTGAGTTAATTAGAACTCACAGTTTTTTGTGTAGATGGGGTTAATTTGCTTGTTAAAATAATTGAGTTGAGTTGAACCAAGGGGAGAATTGAAAATTAGGATTGATTCATTTAATTTTATTCTAAGCATGAGTATGAACTGAAAATAAACATATAGCCAAGTTAAATTATATATTTAGTCCTAGTTAATTTTATTGTTGAATAAGTTGAGCCATTAGTTAACTTGTTTTATCCTCATATAAAAAAAAAATATCATGACTAAAATTTTACAAGTTTACAATAATGATTAATTACTCATATATGAGGTAGTAGGTACTTAAATTAGAAATTATCGTGAAATTGTTATGAATATTTTTCATGAACCTAACTCTATTCATTCCAAAATCCGAATCCTTCACAATAATATAATTTTATTTGTGTTTCTTACATATATATATATATATATATAATTTCATTTCAACACGTGTTGAATTACTAATACTCGATGCGAATACCATAGATATTTTAGGATAAGGTAGGTGTATATGAGGAAGGTTCGCTAATTAATTTGCACCGTGGGGTGTGGAGTGGTGTGAAAGTAGGAAAGATCCATTGGGTTATTAATTTCTTACGTGTATTAATTAATCTCATAAATGTATGTGGTTGGATTTGGTAGGTATAGGAATATGGTGAGATTCTATGTCTGCAATTAGATTATGTGGTTTGCTTTAACTGTGTTAGAATTTATTTTCCTCCCCCTTATGTATGAGTGTTCGTTTCTGAAAAAAAGAAAAAAAAAAATGTTGAATAACTATTGATTATCATCAGTCATCACCAACTTGAGGAAAATATTAATCTTCTACAGAAGCTCACGATTAATTTCCCTCCGGGACCCTTTATCCCCCCCCCCCCCCCTTTTTTTTTTCAATGGTCAAATATTTGATGTAGGAAATTATTTGAATCAATTAATGTACGTACTTTTTTCTCAAAAAAAAAAAAAAAAGTATGTACTTAACTGCTTAATTTGAGATTCTCAACAACAACAAAAAAGCTTAATTTTAGAAAGTCATTATATCACTTTTATAGTACTATTATCTAATAGGGGGATTTTCCTTTGTATACTCATGTACACAATGATTAGAATGCATATGTACGGTACAATTAAAAATAACACAATTACACATGAGTTTAATTCCTGTTCGAAGCTGATGACAAAGAAGTCTTTTACGCCACCCAATGAATGAAAGCCACGCCGTCATTTTACAAAAAAATCAATACACCTCAACACACACAATCATAACTCATTAAATCTACAATCCTCCTCACACACGATAGTTTCATATCTGGAGAGCTAAACCCCAAATCTGCTCTCCTCTCTTCTTAGCACTGGAGCTCTACGCTGCCACATACGCTACCACGTGCGTCGTTTCCGGCATTTGAAAATTATGTCGGAGCCTTCGCAACTGTGGTGTCACTACCTCAAGGTGTGTTCTTTGAAGATTTGTTATTTCCCCAAATTTTGGATTTTGAAATATTGATGGGTTTGCGGTATTTTTTGGATATCAATCACTTGATTTGGTATGGGTTTTCCTGGTTTTTGGTATTTTCATGGGTTTTGATCAGATTATTAAGTCGTTGGTTCAAACCCTAAAAACAATTTGATTGTGGTTCTTAATTATTTTTTCCCAACTAGTTTGGGTTCTTACTTATTATGTTTCAACTCTAAATCATGATTCTTGTGTGCTTCCTCTTTAATTTATGAATTTTTTTGAGGTTTTCTATGTATTTGGATCCCCTGTATTGCTCTACCATTGTTCTTTTGAAAGGATTTATTTAGTTAGTTAAATCATTCTTTTTGTTAATAGTTAATACTTACATACATACCATTCATGTTCCTATAATATATACCGTGGGAAGTGAGATTTTTTTATTACTCTTATATGTTTTAAAAATCTGATATGGAATTTACTTAAACCAGATTAAATAATAAAAATTCGGTAGAGGTACTCCTTTCTTTCTCCTCCTTTTCCTCCTTTTCCCAACCAAACCATAAATGGTGCTTTCAGGAACTACTTCATTTGTTTGAGCATCAGTTTGCTGAGGGGATGTGAGTCAGTGAGATTGATTAAATGCAATGAAGTAAAACCAAGGTAGCACCAGCTTTGGTCTAATTTTGTTTCAACTCTATAACCACGTTTAAATCGTTGGAGAAAACGAACAATGAAACAAAATTAGACCACAAGGCAACAAAGGGTATCGAGATTGGTAGAATGCAAATAATGCAGTTAAATTAAGGTGGGGTAACTTGCCAGTATTATTGAGCATAACAATCACATTCTACAGAATTTTTATTATTTAATCTGGTTTAAGTAAATTTCATATCACATTTTTAAAACATATAAGAATTAAAAAAAAATCTCATTTCCCACAGTATATAATATAGGAACATGAATGGTATGTATGTAAGTATTAACTGTTAACGTAAAAAAACAATTTAACTAACTAAATGAATCATTTCAAAAGAACAATGGCAAAGCAATACAGGGGATCCAAATACATAAAAAACCTCAAAAAAAATTCATAAATTAAAAAGAAAGCACACAAGAATCATGATTTGGAGCTGAAACATAATAAGTAAGAACCCAAACTAGCTAGGGAAAAAAAATGAAGAACCACAATCAGATTTTTTTTTTTTTTTTAGGGTTTGAACCTACAACTTAATAATCCGATCAAAACCCATGAAAATACCAAAAACCAGGAAAACGCATACCAAATCAAGTGATTGATATCCAAAAATTACCCCAAACCCATCAATATTTTGAAATCCAAAATTTGGGGAAATAACAAATCTTCAAAGAACACACCTTGAGGTAGTGACACCACACTTGCGAAGGCTCCAACATAATTTTCAAACGCCGGAAACGACGCGTGCAGCGGCGTATGTGGTGGTGTAGAGCTCCGGTGCTAAGAAGAGAGGAGGAGAGGAGGTTTGGGGTTTAGCTCTCCAGATCTGAAACTATCATGTGTGAGGAGGATTGTAAATTTAATAAGTTATGATTTTGTGTGCTAAGGTGTATTGATTTTTCTATAAAATAACGACGTGGCTTTCATTCATTGTGTGGCGTAAAACACTTCTTTTTTGCCAGCTCTGGACATAAGTTAAACTCATTACATATATATAGATTCAAATTATACATTGTTTAAGTCATAGATAATACATGAGTTTTACTCTTTCTTTCTTCTTTATTTTATTTTATTTTATTTTTTGGATATACACATGAGTTTATTCTTTTTTATTGTTTTTTTTAATAGTTTATTTATATTAGACTCTTCATCTTTTGCACAACATTAACTCAACTAGAAATTAAAAAAAATATATAGATAGGGCATGTGGCGCTAAATTAGACAACAATTAGAATCTAATTTGAAATCTAATTGGAATTTTTCTCAGATTTACCTATTAATATATACTAGGTTGTAACCCCATGTATATGCATAGATACACTTAAAGATATATAATAAGATGGATAATATAATTCTTATATATATAATTTAAATACTATTGACAATCATTTTTATATTTTGTTAACTCTTTAAAAATTTTTGTAAGGATATTATTAGGTATAAAATGTAAATTGTCAATTTTTTTTTTTAATTATTGTGAAACACTTTTTTTTTTTTTTTTACAATTAATTTATTCTAGAATCTTTGGTTTTTTTAAGGATATTATTAGGTATAAAATGTAAATTGTCAATTTTTTTTTTTAATTATTGTGAAACACTTTTTTTTTTTTTTTTACAATTAATTTATTCTAGAATCTTTGGTTTTTATACTTAATAACTCACTTGGACGAATATTTATGATGTAGTCCCACATTTAATTAACAAATTAAGAAATAAAACTCTTTAAGAATAAATAATTTAGGACATATGACGCAAAATTGTACTCTAATTTGGAATTCTAATTTGAATTTCTCTCAGCTTCACCTATTATTATATATATAGACTAGCTTATAACCTCATGCATATGCATGGATATACTTAAAAGATATATATTAAGGTGCATAGTATAATTCCTATATATAATTTTAAATTTTAAATACTATTATTAATATATGGTCATTCTTATATTCTGTTAAGTCTTTAGAAAATCAAGTAGGAATATTATTAGGTAGAAAATGTAAACTGTCCGTATTTTTTTTTTAATGAATTCTTAATTTTTGATATTGTGAAGCACTTTTTTTTTTTTTTTTAAATTCTAGATTCTTTGGTTTTTATACTTAATAACTCACTTGGATGAATATTTATAATGTGGTCCCACAGTTGGCTCCAAAATTAAGAAATAAAACTCTCTAAAAATAAAAGGAAATACTAATGGATGCCCTTAAGGCAATAATTAACAATCCATTTAAAGAAAGTTTTTATGGAAAAAGAAAAAAAATTAATGTTTTGATAGCTTTTTCCATTTTCCATAAAAGTGGTATCAAAACTTTCTTAAAATGGATTGTTAACCAATGCCCTAAGAGCACCCATTAGCATGACCCAAAAATAAATAATTTAAGACACATGGTGCAAAATTGGACTTCAATTTTAGAATCTAATTGAATTTTTTCTAAGCTTTACCTATTAATATATATATGGATTTTCCTTTGTATATGAATTTACACAATGATTAGAAAGATTATCTAGTCATTTTCTATTTTTGAATTAATTTTTTAAATATACCTAGTAGGAAAGGAGAATTTGGATTGATATTTAAGTAAGGTCACTCTTGCCCTATTATATTGTAACTAGTGTGTAGCATCGTGCATATGCACAGGTACAATTAAAAATAATCATAATTATACGATTTAAATTATACATTATACATATATATATATATATAGAAGAGGTTCAAAAAAAAATTTTAAAAAGTTTCAACCTATGGCGTCTACTCCTGATGATAACTCTTTATCATTAGACCAAAACATCAATCGGTTTTTGGTGTAGGCGAGGATTAAACCCTAGATTTCTTATTCAATTATCAACAACTTTTCTAGTTGAGCTAACTAGAACCCACAAAAAGGTTCAAATTATATGTTTTTATGTACTATTTTTTAAAATCTCACTTTTTACCACTTTTTCTTACTTTATCAAAATTTTTCAAGTTATAAGTATATTTTAGCACACTTTTAGCATAACATTTTCAGTAAAAAGCTAAATAAGCTATTCCAAGACGGACTCTTAGAATTTAATTGATTTTAGACTGTTTAGTTTTTACACCCAATAATTCTCTTGTCACAAAAATTAGAAACTTAGATGGACATATGGCGAAAAATTGCACTCCAATTGAAATCCAATTTAGAATCTAGTTAAATTTGAACTCTTAGATTTTTACATTCAATAATTCACAAAATTAAAAATTAAATAGGACAACTGGCACAAAATTGGGAATCCAATTAAAATCTAATTGGATTTTCTCTAAGTTTTGGCTATGTATATATATATATATATATATATGGATTTTGGATTATTTGTGTCCAATGCTTGCTTAATTTTAGCAACTCGTTAATTCCATGATGTAATCTTGGATTTTTCCCTTTGCATATTTGTATAAACTAAGAAAGGTTTTCTTTTTCCTTTTTTTTTTTGGCCAAAGGCCTTGTAACTGAATTAACACATTCTCATGCACAAAGTGCTTGGGAGGTTGAGGGTGAAATGATTCAAGTTGAGAGATTAGCAACATATTGTAATTATCTCTAAAAAAAAGTTTTTTTAATTTTTTTTTTTTAAATTACCAATGGTCAGCCATTTTATACAAGAAATTATTTGAATTAATATCAAAGAAGTAAGAGGGAGTATGATGTCGAAAACGAATATATGTGTCTGGCTTGATTACTTTGTTAAGAATTTATAGTTGTAGGGAAGTGGTTTAAATATTTCCTTTATACCACTGTCTAAAAGCTTTCTAGATCCCAAAGAAGACAAGTTGGACGAGTGCTCTAATGTGGCCAAGCACAAGAGTTTAAAGGAAAAGCCCATGAAGTTACTAGCCCACTAAGGCAAAAATTGGACCGTAAGTGCAAAGGGGTGGCAACTCCTTCTGTGAAAGGCCTTACTGAGATACCCAACAAAAGGGAAGTGGTTTAAAACCCAAGTGATGTTGGGCCCCAAATCGAGATAGACGTATTAAAGTAGGCCCAATGTGAACTAATAACCCATCCTAATGACTGATTTCTTCAAAGGAATAGAACCTCGAACCACGGACTTAGTCGAACACACTATCGTGAGAAGGGTAGAAAATGACAAGCCGAGGATGAAACACTTGCCGAGCCACCGAGGATGAGACACTTGTTGAGCTACTAAGGAAGAACTCCGAAGAATGCAGAGTTGTTCGAGGATGCTTGCTAAAGTTTCTTGATAAAGTAATAGTCACCTCCACATTAATGAGGCTTACCTGCTTGGCATAGTTGAATTTATTAATGAATGACTGGTTTGAATAGTGCAAGTAGCCCTAGTAGTCTCTATTTATCATGAAAGTAGGGAAGCAAGAGCCTGATAGGATAAGAAGTTCTCAAGTTGTGTAGGGACGACACATCCTTGAGAAGAAAGTAGGACAAAAATAAGAGAAGAAAAGGGCAAAAAGAGAGAGACACATAAAATTAGATAGAAACTGAGAGAGAGAGGGAGTTGTAGAGAGAAGATAGAGCCTAAGAACACCTTCAAGAGTATGTTCTTGAGAGTAAGAAGTGTATTTCTTTTTCTTGTGCATGAATAATACTATCACTTTACGTAGTTTTACTCTTGGCCTTGTTCTTGTTCTTTTTCAAAATTTCCATTGTGGATTATTAGTAGCCCCTTAATACAAATTAGATGTTCCTAAAAAAGGTTGTTTATCATTTTTCACCCGCACAATAGCCAACTTAAAAATTTTTGACTACGATTTGATTGTTATTGTATGTAATCAACTAGTTTTTTTAAAGGTAAATAATGGGAGATGGAGAAAGTAGGATTCAAACCACAGACATAAAGCACCACAAAAATGTCATTACTATTAAGGTCATCACTTAACGTCTTAACCCTTTTGACTGCATAATTTTAGGAACCTATTATTTGCATTATTCAATATTAGGATTTCCCCCCTTGTAGTTTTGTAGATATACACAACAAAATTAATAGAAAGATTTTCTAGCCATTTTATTTCCTATTGCCTTAAAGATAGAGACAAAATTTTATCTAATTTCAAAATTTGCTAACTAAGGTGCCTTTTATTTGTTTTCGTTTCTTCTTTTTTCCCACTGGTGAATGATGTGCATGGTTTTAAATTTTAATTGACATGACATCTTTCCTATTATGAATATGGGTAAATTATAATTTACACTCCTAAAATTTGAGAATATTTGGATTTTATATTAAAATTTAAGAATTTGGATTTTACCCCCTGAGTTTGGAGGTGTTTGGATTTTACACCTTGATGTTTCAGAATTTGAATTTTACATCCTAAATTTTAAGAGTGTTTGGATTTTATATCCTAAAGTTTTAGAATTTGGGAGTGTAAAATCCAAACACTTCCAAAATATAGAGGATAAAATCTAAATTCTGAAATGTTATGGTGTAAAATCCAAACACCTTAAATTTCAGGTGGTAAAATCCAAATTCTAAAATTTCAGGGTGTAAAATTCAAACATCCTCAAACTTCAAGGGTGCAATTTGCAATTCACTCTATGAATTTTTATTGGGAAATTTTTTTTTTTTTTTTTTTTAAGAGAGATAGGATTGAAAAGAAGAAAGTAATTAATGAATACTCTTAGAGTTCACAAGTTCTACTAATTAACTTCATAGTAACATCCATTATTAATGTGATAGTAAGAGAATGAATATCATGTCTCTTATAATAATTTTTCAAAGAGAAGCAATTAGAAAAAGTATGTATTCTTAGAATTTTTTTTATTCAATTAGATATTTAGCAATTTATTAAATTATTAAATTTGTACTCAAATGAATTATTTAACCTTGTAATAAATTTCTATGAAATTTTATTGATCAAATGTAATCAAAACATAAACACCTAAATGATTTAAACCACCTAGTATAATCTTTAATCTAATTGAATTCTTTTCAATGCAAGATAATCGTATCCCTTTTTTTTTTTTTTTTTTTAATAGTGTTCGGAAACCACTTTCTTTTTCTAATTATTTGTCCGGTCCAATTTTTATAATAAATAAATTAATTGAGAGTTCCAATTTTTTAATTTTCTTTTATATAAAATAAAATAAAATAATAGAGTAAAAGACAAGCATTTAGGAGTTTCCTTGCATGTGAGGGACAC
This sequence comes from Quercus suber, assembly GCF_002906115.3. Lineage (NCBI taxonomy): Eukaryota > Viridiplantae > Streptophyta > Magnoliopsida > Fagales > Fagaceae > Quercus > Quercus suber. The sequence continues at coordinate 800,430 of NW_027069662.1, forward strand.
CGCGGAGATTGTTTATTGTATGGTCGACCGCGTTGACTTTCCAGCACGCACAAACATTTGACCTTTGCTATTTGTAGTAGTTGGAACTTGGAACTTGGAAAAACGTTATCACCATTCACGAGCTTCGGCAACCATTAACTCCAATTTATTATTCATCAGCTTTTTCCAATTCAAGCCCATTTGAGATGAAAAAGCTGATAAACGTTCCAAACTTCTCTCTTTTTTAATGATAAGTTCTTGGAAACTCCGTATTATAACATCATAAATAATTTTGGAGTTTGTGGTGGGTGTTTGTTTTAAAATTTTATTTATTTTTTTAATTTTTTAAAGAAAAAATATCATAAATAATTTAATTGATAATAATTAAATAATTCAAATAAATCAAATAAAAACTAATAATATATAAAATAAATAAATAAAAATAAATTTTAAGTGGATATTCACACGTTTAATATTAAGAAATGAAAGTCACAAAACAATAAATAAACAAGTTTTCATTAGAAAAATAATAACTTCAGAATAAATAAATATATTCCAATGTCTAAAAAGACTCTAAACAAAGGAAATGTGGAACTAAAATGGTAAATAATAAATCCATATATATGTTTTATTAAAAAAAAAAAATTCAGCTTGGACATTGAACCAATCTATAAGATAGGTCATGGGATCATCAATTCAACCAGTAGATCACTAGTCAAACAGTAGAGTCAAATAAATCAAAATATAAATATGTAAAATTTTAAAAAATAGATATATAGATAAATTAACCTGATCATTATAATTCAAAATCAAAGTTCACAATAACAGAGCAATCTTTTGATAGGATAAAAATTTTAGAGGTAAGTAGATAGAAAAAAAAATTTAGGTTTCCTCCTCTTTAAGTTACTATATTATAACACACAAAACAATAAATAAGCCAACAAAGTGAACCTAAAGGTATAATTTTACAAATATCGCAAACTCAGCTTGATAATAAAAACGCATCTGTGTTACATGGGTCATCACAAGCCCATTAGGTTTGACTGAGTTTGACCAGGTTTTGTGCAGAAACGATCATTTTAAACACCTAAACTAGTTTAAGAATCGATCACTGGATTTCTAAATTCTAATCCGACCGGCTAAGTCGATCTAGATTAACAAGTACGAATTTTTAACCCACAATATATAAATATATATATATATATATATTAACGTAGTTATCAACGTAATCTGAGCCCCTCTATGCCCATTCCACTCCTTCCAAAGGTCAATATATAGCCCACCCATAACAAGCCGACTATCATCTAATTAAAAATATAAAAGCATAAATTTCACAAGAATCACAATGCAAAACCAGATGCCCACAAAGCACACAGGATAGCCTATCGTGAAAACTTAAAACGTGGTCTTGTCATAAATTTAAATATTAATTTATTTTTATTTTATATTTTTATTTGTATCTCTAGCATTATTCATTAAGTTTTTGTATTCAATTACTTCTAGTATTTCTTTTTCAATTGATAATATAACTAAAAAATACAAATTAAATAGCTTACCTAGAAAGTTAGAATAAAAATAACCCAGTTCTATCTTATTAAATAAATAAAAGGATTGACACAAATGGGAAAAGTTAAACTAAATAAATTATTAAAAAAATTGATAATAAATTAACAAAAGTGGGTTGATGTGATAAATTTTGTTTCTCAAAAAAAAAAAAACTTGACATTAGGCTGTAAGCAAGTTTTGTTCAAATTTAAGAATTTCATAATAATGTGATGTAATAATATATATTTTTAATTTGAATTATTTGTGTAGGCCCAAGAGACCTAATTTTATTGTAAACCCATATATGCCTAACCCTAGCTCGCTCTCTCTATAAACCCTACTTTAAAGTAATATCTAAAGACCAAAAGTTGTTGTTGGAGACATGACAAACAAGGGTGCTTGATTTATGTAATTTTTTTTTTTTCTCTCTTTCTCTTTTTGGTGAAATTTTTTTATCAATCCAATCATTTTATTTAGTTTTAAATAGTAAGGTTGTTCTCCATATACAAAAATCTACTAGAGCCATTTAGCATCTCTTTCTCTTTTTGGTGAAATTTTTTTATCAATCCAATCATTTTATTTAGTTTTAAATAGTAAGGTTGTTCTCCATATACAAAAATCTACTAGAGCCATTTAGCCTGTTATTGTAGGCAATCTAAAAAGATAATTTTTATGATTATCACTATCCACCAATAGTATTCACCATTCCAAATTTTAAGTTGGGTTACTGTAAGGTTTAGTTGTTTGGAGAATATTCAATGTGAAGCATATTTTGTTAAATGGGTATAAAATTTGATATGTTTGATGCTCCGTTTTATTTTTTATATTAATTGGGAATCTTTGGGTTATGGGATAAGAATTATGGGTTTTAACTGAATTTCTCAGAAAAAATGATAGTATGGTTGCTATAGTAGGCACCCCCTAAACAATAAGTTTAGGGATATAAAACTTTTTTTAATGTATTAAATTAATATTTTGTAGACTTTATTTTTAAGTTAGGTAAAGAGCTGCATATTTTGGGGAACATATTCAATTCCAAGTGCGTTAACAAAATAATTTTGTTAATTTTTATAATGACTTTTTTAAAATAAATTTTATGTTCCATAAGTTTTTTTTTTAATTCATTGTAAATAATAATAATAATAATAATAATAATAATTGTACAAGAAATTTCTTTTCTTCCTTTTATAACATGTTGTTAATAGATAAACCAAGATCAAATCATATATCATACTCAACACATTTTCCATGCCTTGCATGAGTTAGCGACTAGTATCTAATATAAAACCAAAGCTAGATGACTTTTTTATTGACTTCATAATACTGTGACACCTCACCTTGGTGGCCTCACAATTTTCCACATCATTATTATTTATTAATATGAATGATTATTTAGTTTAAAGGGTGCAATAGTGTAAGTTATTGAAAAACAGTGTTTTGAATTTACAATGAATATTTGTACAAAAGTTACGAGGAGTTGTGCTTGTAAAACAAAATTTTGGGTTTTAAAAATGTTATTTTAAGCTCCCAAAATGCTTAACTAAATAGACCCAAAGTTCATACAAAATCTAAATCACTCCCTCATGCAGGAAAAAAAAAAAAAAAAAGAGACCTAATGCAGAAGAAATCTCTCTCTCTCTCTCTCTCTCTCTAAGTTGAATCATTATCATCTACTATTATAAAAAAAAAAGAGACCTAATGCAGAAGAAATCTCTCTCTCTCTCTCTCTCTCTCTCTCTCTCTCTCTCTCTCTCTCTCTCTAAGTTGAATCATTATCATCTACTATTATATTTTTAATTTGAATTATTTTTTAGTTTAAAGTCTCAAACAAAATCTAAATCACCCCCTCACACAAAAAAGAACAAGAAAAAGAAAAAAAAGAGACCTAATGCAGAAAAACTCCCTCTCTCTCTCTCTTTAAATCTCTAAGCTTCCCCCAAACCCTAAACTCAAGCAGTCGCTTCCACTAAAAAGATTGCAGCCACATCAAATGCTCTCCTTCCACAAATTCATTCTTTTTTTTTTTTTTTAAATAATTATAAACCGATTGATAAGATGCTTGAGCTAATGTGATCACCTTTCTCTAAAATGTTGTCTTTCTAAAGCATAACCCCAAATCAACGTTAAGAGAAGAGAATTTGCTATAGTTTGTGTTTGTTAGGTATCAAAGGTTGTGTTTTACAACCATTTGATGTGACAATAAAACATATCAAATGATTGGCGATGCATTTTAACAAAATTAAATTTGCTATGTAATTCTATACCATATTTTTTTATGGACAAAGTTTAGCTACAAAATTGGTTGTAGCCTTAGGCTATAAACTCACTTAATAAAATAAATATTACTGCATATTTTGAAAATCTAACCGTTGAATTACATGTTTTTTATGCTCTTAATGCACATGTCAATTTTTGTGTCAATCGGATATCATTTACTATATAATCTATAATATTATATTTTATACATAATTTTAAATTTCAAAAACTTGCAATTTAAAAATTTATTGATGACATAGCTATTGATTTTTAATTTTCTTGAAATTTGGCAAACATGGAGAATATAACAAGAAGATGCAATCCAATGGTGGATTTGTAAAAATTCACCTCCAATAAAAAGATATTGAGTGAGTTTGTAGCCTAAGGCTACAATCGATTTTGTAGCTAAATTTTGTCTTTTTTTTATATGCTCTCTATTAAGCTATTATTATAATAATTTATAGGGACAAAATTGGCCTTTGCCCTTTTCGGGCAAATTGTATAGCTTTATGCCCTCTTTTCCAAACTAATTAGGAAAATGCCCCTCTTTTGAAACTCGACTTACTCAAAATTGAGTTAAGCTCTATAGTGACGTTATTAAGGACCTATGGTGGCGTTTTTTAACTCGACTTCCATGAAATCAAGTTATAGGTAAAAAGATTGCCTATAACTCGATTTCATGAAGGCCGAGTTAAAAAACGCCACTATAGGTCCTTAAAACATCACTATAGGTCCTTAAAAACGTCACTATAGGCCTCCCGATTTTTTTTTTTTTTAACTCGATTTTGAGTAAATCGAGTTTCAAAAGAGGGGAATTTCGCTAATTAGTTTGGGAATGGAGGTATAAGGCTATATAATTTTCTTGAAAAGGGCAAAGGGCAAAGGCCAATTTTGTCCTAATTTATAGCTCTAAGTATTGTACTTGGCAATTTTCTATGTAATTTATAAAATGTTGTATGTATATATGATGAAGTTTTGAAAGATTTATGGGTGCTACTTTTTATTATTATTAAACATTTTCATGGATGGTGGTACTTTTCTTATTTTATGTTGAGATCTATGATTTCTTAAACATTGTAAAAAGTATTTTTCTCATTTCCCTTCTTACAATTCATGACAAAGCACCACATAACAAAGGATGCTTTGGAATTGAAAAAATGGGTAGGGAAAAAGGTTTAGTTTGAGTTTAGTTTTACTAGCAAACTTTGTAGATATATTAGTCATGATTAACAATAATAGAATTGATGAACCCAATGGACTATAGGATAATTTCTTACAAATTTTTTGAAAATGGACCGCGAATCGTGCGGGATATTGGCCAGTTATATTTAACTGCACAACCAATTGATGAATTGAAATATTGAATTGTGAACTCGAGTGTAATTCTTTTCATTACAATGCAATGAATCGAATATCTTAGAGCGTTGTTTGTACTTGCCACTTGCTTTACATTCAATTGTTGTTACTTTTTAAGTTATGACTTTACTAAACATTATTCATATAAAAGAGGCTAAGTCTCTATTGTTATGGACCTTTATTTATCAACTTAAGTACATTTGTAGCTGATATCAAAGTTTCTTTATGACATTGAAATAAATATTGTGTTGAAACATATGCAAATTTGTGACACAATAACAAGTCTTACGTTTGCTTCCAAAGTTGCATCATATGCGTTTCAAATCAATAAAGAGTTGATCTCCTTCATTGTATTTTGACTCCAACATGCTGATAAACTCTTCTTCTTTCTTACAGAATCGATCAATAGTTCATCAATAATCTCAACTCCAAAATGTTTGCTTATTATAACCTCCATGCCAGCTCTTAGGTGCATCGCGCATGCCTGGACAATGAGGCCATCAGCTCTTGCATAAGGTAGTGTTATTTCCATTCTTTCAATGCTAAATCACTCATTTCTTTCCACAAGTTGCGTCATCTCCTTGGGTGAGACAAAATACACAGGTAAGTTAAAGGTGTCCACCTGAGCTTCACTAATTAATCCCTGTAAAGATAAGAGTAGGTATTTTGGTTTGAAAATACTAAAACTATTATTGATATTACTAGAAAAGGCCTACAACCTGATGGGCTAGTGGATGCGACTGGTCCTATTTCAATAAAATAATAAAGGAATGTTTGAATTATTATGATTTTTACACAAATTAGTTTGCAAAGCATATGTAATAAAATTTATAGTATCTCTGGCATCATTCTTTTCATTTTTACACATGTTAAGAATATAAAGTGAGAGAGAAAGACTGAATAGTCTTTATATTCTGTGTAAATAATAATGTACAATAAAGAGTCTTATATAAGCTAGGTATGTGTGTAGTACAAGTAATATAAGTAAACTACAAATACAGTATACTAGGCCAAGCCCAATGGGCTAATCTAGTCTAAGCTATACACTAACATCCCCCCCTCAAACTCGAGGTGGCAAGGAGGAAGCCAACTAGAGTTTGGATATAAGATCTCGAAGACAACCAAGCGAGTGAGTCTTGGTGAAGATACCAAGTAGGCTGGTCACCAGAGGAGATGGAGAACAACTTGAGATTTCCTTTCTTGAGATCCTGGCGAGTGATGTGGTAGTCGATCTCACTGTGCTTGGTGCATTCATGGAAGACATCATTATGAGCAATGTAGATAGCATTATGATTGTCACAATAAAGAGGAGTAGTAGTGGGTTGTGGAGCATCCATGTCATCCAAAAGCCAACAAAGCCAGACAAGCTCGCAAGTGGTGTCGGTAAGGGCACGATACTTAGTCTCAGTACTAGAATGAGAAACCACATCCTGTTTCTTGCTGCACCATGAAACAAGAGAAGTACCTAACATGAAACATAAACATATGATAGAGCATCAATCAGTTGGATTACCTGCCCAATCCGCATCTGAATAGGCATGAAGCTCGAGAGAAGATCGAGAGAAGATCGAGAGAAGAGTGGAGACCATGATAAAGTGTGCCCTTGAGATATTGGAGAATTAGAAAAATAGCAGCATAGTGGACAAAATGTGGGGCATCCATGAACTTACTAACCATACTCATGGCACGTGAAATATCTGGACGAGTAATAGTGAGATAGATTAGACTACCAACCAACTGATGATAGCAAGTAGCATCGGATATAGGTTCACCATCCAAGGGTGTGAGCTTTGCATTGTATTCCAAGGGACTGGAAACAATCTTGTTGTTGGTGATACTGACTTTGAAGAGAAGATCAGAAGCATATTTAGCTTGGGAAAGATAGTATCCATCAGAGGATGAGGTAACCTCAAGCCCAAGAAAATAGTTGAGAATGCCCGGATCTTTCATCTTAAAATGCTGACTAAGGAAGTGCTGAAGAGAGCAGATACCTATAGAATCATCTCCAATAATAATCATATCATCAACATAAGGAAGAATAAGAGTGATACCAGTAGAGGATCTTTGGACAAAGAGAGCAGTGTTATGAGGACTCGAAGTGAAACCCTGCTGAGTAACAACTGAGCTAAACTTTTCAAACCAAACTCGAGAAGCCTACTTGAGGCCATAAAGAGCACGGCGAAGGCGACAAACTTGACTACCTGAGTGTGGATAGCCAGGGGGTGGTTGCATGTATACTTCTTCTTGGACGTCTCCATTGAGGAAAGCATTCTTCACATCCATTTGATAAAGAGGCCAACGGCGAATAGCAACCACAGCAATGAGACATCTAATAGATGTAAGGCGAGCAACAAGAGCAAATGTTTCCTCATAGTCAATGTCATACTCCTGAGTAAAGCCCTTGGCAACGAGGCGAGCCTTATATCGTTCAACAAATCCATCAGCCTTGGTCTTGATCTTGTAAACCCACCTACAACCTACTATAGACTAACCAGGAAGCAAATCAACCATATCCTAAGTGTGATTATTATGAAGGGCATCTAGTTCTTCGTTCATAGCTTGCCGCCAAAGAGGGTTAGTATGGGCCTCACGATAGGTGTGAGGTTTATAGAGGGTGGCAAAAGCAAAAAAGCAGTGATAATCAGTGAGATAAGGGGGAGGAATGCTTACCCGAGTGGAACGATGAAGTTTAGAACCAACAGGAGACTCAGGAGAGGGTGGTGCCACAGGATTCAAAACAGGCGGGTCATATGCCGAGGACAGAACCGAAGATGAGTCGTTTGGAGAGGTATCCGATGTTGAAGAATCCTCCACAAGTTCAGGATAGAGAGGGTGTAAAATATCTGTAAAAATGGGAGACTCTGAGGAAGAGGATGCAAGAAGCTGTTGAAGATTCGAGAAAGGATGATGTTCCCAAAACTCAACATGACGGGAGACATGAAGGAGATGAGAAATGGGATCATAGCAGCAAAACCCCTTTTGAGATACACTACAACCAAGGAAATAATAGAGATGAGCACGAGGATGGAGCTTTGTTCGTTCATGAGGAGGAATAGAGATAAAGCAAGCACAACCAAAAACCCGAAGAGAGGAGTAGTCATGAGTTTGACCATAGAGAAGCTCGAATGGTGATTTGTTGTGTGTAGTTGGTGAAGGAATATAATTAATGGTGTACACAGCAGTGAGTGCGGCCTCACCCTAAAAGCGCTCAGGAAGAGAGGCAGAAATGAAAAGGGTGCGGACAACATCAAGAATGTGATGATGTTTTTGTTATGCATGACCATTTTGTTGAGAGGTGTAAGGACAAGACCACTAAGGAAGGGTACCATGACTGTCTAAAAGGAATAGGAAATATTTATCATTATATTCTTGAGCATTATCTGATCGAAAGACTTTGACGGTGCGATTGAAATGTGTTTCAATCATTTTATGAAATGTTTGGTAAATAGACACAAGTTCAGACCTATGGTGAAGTAGATAAATCCAAGTATATCAAGAAAAATCATCCACAAATATGAAAAAATATTTAGATCCCCCCTCAGTAAGAACAGGTGCAGGACCCCAAATATTAGAATGTATAAGATCAAATGGTGCAGAAGAAAATGAGTCACTATTAATAAAGGGCAATTTTGTTTGTTTGCCAAAATGACAGGAAGTACAATCAAAATTTTGAAACTAAACTGAACCTAAATGACCTTGAGAAGCTAACAAATGAAGACAAGATAAGGATGGATGACCAAGACGAGTATGCCATAGATCAGGTGAGGGGGTGGTAGTGCTAGCAACTGCAAAAACAACTTATGACGGAATCTTCAAGTCATGAACCTCAAACATGCGATCAACCTTACAGCCTATCCCAAGTACTTGACCCATCCGGGGATCCTACACATCCACACCATGATTAGTAAATAGAAGATCAATGCCTAATTCACAAAGTTGACCAACAGAAAGCAAATTGAGGGATAACTTTGGAATATGAAAAGTATCATTAAGGGATAAACGAGGAGAAGAGATTCTTCCTTTATGACTAACAAGCATAGGAGTTCCATCAGCAATGTAAATGGTGATTGGATGTTCTAAGGGTGCCTTATCATAAAATTGGGATTCATCAGGAGTTATATGGTTACAACATGCAATATCAAAAAATTAAGGTTGTTTACATGAGGTGACAGAAACGGCAATGGAAGTGCGGAATAAAACCTGTTGAACTACTGCCTCAATATCAGCCGTAGTAAGTGAGGAAGCCAAAGATGAACCTGTAGAAACTGATGGATCTGAAGGACATACAACAGCTGCTCGAGGAAGAGAAGCTTTATTCTGCTCTTGCATAAATTTCTGCAGTTTGCGAAAAACTAAGATGTCATGGCTTTTGACACGACAAAACTTGCAGCGAGTTCCTTTGGAAGACTGAGAGGTGGGACGCCCAGAGTTTATTCGTGGAGGAGCAATGAATGCAGCAATGGGAGGCTGTGGAAATGGTGTAGCCAATACATGATTAGATGATGACATTTGATGAGTAGGCCGATGGTTCTCCTCAGAAATGAGCTCCTTGATTGTAGTACCAAAAGAAGGAGTAGGAGATCGCTAAGCAGAAAAGCCCTAGTAGGCTCAAAATCCTGATGTAAACGCATCATGAAGTGCATAAATTTACAGCGATCCCGATATTTGACAAAGAGCTTAATGTCCTTAGAACACACTAGTGAAAGATCTGCAGCAGAGAGTTGTTCCCACATAGTAGAAGTCAGAAAATAAAAATCAAAATAGACTGACCTGTCTCTTGGCGCATTTGATAAAGTTTTGATTCAATATGGAACTCCAGGCTTGAATCATTAGTACAATTATAGCAATTGGCTAGAAATTTTCAAGCAGCCTCAACAGTCTCAAGACGAGGAAGAAGATTATGAATGGAAGGAATAGAGGTATTGATAAACCAAGACAAGATCTTACTCTGAATACTCTCCCATTCCTCTAGGTGTTCTTTATAATCATCAGTTGTAACAGCAGTCTTAGAGGCATCTTTAGCAGCTGTGGCTTTGGACTTAGGGTTTGGTACTGTCTTAGGAATTGAACCAGTCACATATCTCCACAGTTTGCAACCCTTGAGAAAGACAGTCTTATTCTAAGACCATGTATGATAGCTAGTAGGACTATCCAACATAATGGTGATAGGACATATGATATCTTGTTCATTTTGTTAAGCCATAATGAAGAAAATGACCAAAAAGTGAGATTTAGAGACCTCAAATGCATAAACAAAGCCCAAAATTAGAATCTACGCAAAAAACTGAGCAAGGCAAGCCTTGTTGAAAATTTTTTACTTTAGTAAAAAAGTCAACGGTCAACAATGGTGGTCAATGGTCAAGGTCAACTGCTGGCGTGTGCTGACATAGGCAGATGACGCAGATGCTAACGTGTACAGGATGACGTTAGCCTAGGGCTGACGTGGATAAACGTTGATGGTCTTAGGCGCGTGTCGGCTCGATGTTCAACACGTGGAGCGCGTGTGCACTTCTAGTGGTGCATGGTGGCGCATGTTTGACAATTAGAAGCTTTAGGTGGCACATGTGGGCGCATGTCAGGTCCGTTATGGCTGTTCTTGTTTGGGTTTTGCTCGGGATTGGCTGTTCTGTCACTTTATGCCTTTGCTTTGGCAGTTGGATGAATAAAATGATGAGATCTGAGAGTTGTAGGGACTGTGGGCATGACGGCGGTGACTCGATTCTGACAGTGATTACTAGATGAAGGCGAAGGCAGTGGAAGAACATCGGAGATGTCCACAGGAACCAGAAAGTCAAAGGAATGGCTCTGATACCATGTTAAGAATATAAAGTGAGAGAAAAAAATTGAATAGTTTGTATATTCTGTGTAAATAATAATGTACAATAGAGAGTCTTATATAAGTTAGGTATGTGTGCAGTACAAGTAATATGAGTAAACTACAAGTACTATATACTGGGTCAAGCCCAATGGGCTAATCTAGTCTAAGTTGTACACTAACAACACATATGGAACATAAATTTTTCTTGGAACAATGCATAACTAGGAGAAGTGAGAATCTCCAACCTCTACAAAAGAGATCCTCATGAAGTGGTTTTCTTTTTATGTTGCTTGCCTAGCAAATTGCTTGTACATTATATAGACCAATGAGTATATAAAAGTTTACGTTTTACAAAATTTTGTATTTTTTAAGTTCCAAATTCTAAGTTCATATGCTGACATTTAGAATAAGTTCAATATATTTACTTGCAGTGATCTATTTGACTTGAAAATTTTTCTAGTGTAAAAAGTAATAGTTGATTGCTAGCTTACCTCCTTTGCCATACCCATGAGGCACTGTCCCAGGAAATCAAAGATCCCGCCTGTCAGTGAACTGGAATGAGGAATCCCATTCGGAATACCTGGCATAATAATCACCATTAGTCCACCCACCACAAGCCCTTTAGCCCTACAATCTAAAAAGGCTGTTATGTCCTTAGCAAACTGGGTTGTAAAAGCTTGAGCTACTTCATCTGGGGCACTTGCATAGTGAACCCTCCCCTTGTTCCACGCAGCAGAGTTCTTATTTGGCAGTTCTTCTGGCACCTTAGAGAGACATTGGAGTGCATAAGATGAATATACAAAATCGAGAGAGAAATTAGGGAATAGCCGACCATGGAAAGACCCTGGCACCCCAGTTGCAAAGTATGGCCTTTCTGGTGGGAGAGAGGCAAAGAGGGTATTAAAATCATTGGATGCGTGGTCACTGAAGAACACTTGAAATTCAGGCATTTGAGAAGCAAAGCCTTGGCATTGGTACTTTTGTTGCACAACATCTGTTATATTTTGCTTAGCAATAAAGGTATTTGGCCCAACTGAACATTCCAAATCTGCCATACGGAATGTGCGGCAAAAATAGCCAAATACTATTATTTTTCAAAATTAGTAGTGTATTACCACTGTTTGAGAAATACGTAGTAATGTAGTACTTTTTAAAAATCGAGTTTTTAAAACTCGAGTTCGACATGGAACTCGAGTTTAAGAAAATCAAGTACCATAAAAAGTTCACTTGGAACTCAAAAATCAAGCTTTTGAAACTCGAGTTTGACATGGAACTTGAGTTTAAGAAAATCGAGGACCATAAAAAGTTCACTTGGAACTCGAGCTTATGGAACTCGAGTTCTTTGTGATATAAAATTTATTGCCTGTGTTTCTAACTCTTGCGCTACCTTTTTCAGTACAGCTGTGTTTGGTTCTCGTAAAATATTTTCCGGAAATGCTATTTTCGAGAAAGAAGAATATTTTCAAGTGTTTGGTTGCATTATGAAAATTGTTGTAGAAAATATTTTCATGTGTTTGGTTCTATTCTGAAATGCTATTTTCCTACACATTTTTCACATTTTCTCAGCTATTTTCTCAGCATCCAAACAAATTTTATTACAAAAAATTTCAAAATCACAGCAAAATCCCAACCCACAAAACAAATCACAGCCAAATCCCAACACCACACACCACTAAAACTCCAATTCAACCCACAGCAACAAACTCTGGCAATCAAAAGCCACAAAAGAAACAAAACCAAAGAAAAAAAATCATCAAATCCGGTCAGATCGTTGCGGTGAGGCGACTGGGTTCGATCAGTGCGGTGCGACTTGCGGCGTGGTGCGACTCACGGTTCGTGGGTTCATGGGTTCGCAGTGTTGCAATCGACGATCGGGGTTCGCCGGCGTGACCCGAAGTGAGCTGGATTGGTGTGGTGGCTGGATCAGTGGTTATGCGAAGGCTGAGCTCTCGTCTTTCTCGATGTGAGTGGCTGGATCGATGGTTGAGGTGAGGTGAGCTCTCTTCTTTCTCTGGCTCTCTCCAATTCTCTGGCTCTCTCTTTTGCGCGTGATCCAGAAATGGTTTGAAGTGAAAATAAAAATGTAAAACTATTTCTGGGTCAAAGGAATAAATTATGGTCAACATGCATCTGATTTTTCAGAAAATTTTATTTTTCATAGCTGCCAAACATGTGGGTCAGGTAGAAAATAATTTCCTAAAATCGTTTACCCCCTAAACAAACAGAGCCTACATGTTCACAATTGTTAACTTGTCTCTCATCCCACGTGACCCTAACAAAAGAAAGAAAAAAGTGAAACCCACACCTGGAAGCAAATGAGAAAACTAGAATAATAAGAAAGAAAATTGGAAGTCAACAATTGTGGCTGTGTGAATGCTGTGGGAATTGCTGTACATGGTACGAGTATCATAAGCTAGAGTTCTATGTCAAACTTAAAAAAAAGTTATACACTGCTAAATATTTCTTAAATAGTAATAAAACACTAATAACACTAATAATTTCAAAAAATAGTACTCCTATTTGGTTATTTTTACCCGAAATGTGCCCTTTGAACTAGAAAATATTTTTTCTACATCAAGCTTCTCCGCAATTACATCATCAATCATTGCCTTCACAGCATTTGCACCTGCCCCTGTATACTAGTACGTCAATCATAGGAGTTTCGACTTTTTTAAATGTCACTTTTTATTATGCACATAGTTTTTCTTTTCTTTTCAATTTTTAAACAATCCTATTTTCAATAAAGATATAGCAAATGGACACTAGGTTTATCTAAATAGACACTGAGTTAAGTGAGCCATTATTAACCTATATGCACAAGAATATAACAAGAATCATTGGTATGGTTGAATCGTGGTTATAAACTTATAATTGATTTTGTAAATGAATCCACTGGCTTTTTTGGCAATCTTTCTTTCTTTTTGGCAACTCTGACTAAAATACGTCACTTGAACAATACACAACATTAATTTAAAGAGATGATAAATTTTCAAAAATAAAATTTTTTTATTAACACTTTTTGCTCCTTGATAAACTTTTTTATATTATTAGATAGATAAATAACGCATTCTATTAGTCAATAAAGGAAGTCTTTTTTTTTTCTAAGTGAGATGTCATATATATATATTAAAAATTCTATTGTTAAATTACATGTTTTATATGTTCTTAATATGTATGTCTTTCATGTCAATCGAATACTATTTACCATTCAATTTATAAACTTATCTTTTATACCTCCTTTGCCATACCCATGAGGCACTGTCCCAGGAAATCAAAGATCCCGCCTGTCAGTGAACTGGAATGAGGAATCCCATTCGGAATACCTGGCATAATAAGCACCATTAGTCCACCCACCACAAGCCCTTTAGCCCTACAATCTAAAAAGGCTGTTATGTCCTTAGCAAACTGGGTTGTAAAAGCTTGAGCTACTTCATCTGGGGCACTTGCATAGTGAACCCTCCCCTTGTTCCACGCAGCAGAGTTCTTATTTGGCAGTTCTTCTGGCACCTTAGAGAGACATTGGAGTGCATAAGATGAATATACAAAATCGAGAGAGAAATTAGGGAATAGCCAACCATGGAAAGACCCTGGCACCCCAGTTGCAAAGTATGGCCTTTCTGGTGGGAGAGAGGCAAAGAGGGTATTAAAATCATTGGATGCGTGGTCACTGAAGAACACTTGAAATTCAGGCATTTGAGAAGCAAAGCCTTGGCATTGGTACTTTTGTTGCACAACATCTGTTATATTTTGCTTAGCAATAAAGGTATTTGGCCCAACTGAACATTCCAAATCTGCCATACGGAATGTGCGGCAAAAATAGCCAAATACTATTATTTTTCGAAATTAGTAGTGTATTACCACTGTTTGAGAAATACGTAGTAATGTAGTACTTTTTAAAAATCGAGTTTTTAAAACTTGAGTTCGACATGGAACTCGAGTTTAAGAAAATCGAGTACCATAAAAAGTTCACTTGGAACTCAAAAATCAAGCTTTTGAAACTCGAGTTTGACATGGAACTCGAGTTTAAGAAAATCGAGGACCATAAAAAGTTCACTTGGAACTCGAGCTTATGGAACTCAAGTTCTTTGTGATATAAAATTTATTGCCTGTGTTTCTAACTCTTGCGCTACCTTTTTCACTACAGCTGTGTTTGGTTCTCGTAAAATATTTTCCGGAAATGCTATTTTCGGGAAAGAAAAATATTTTCAAGTGTTTGGTTGCATTATGAAAATTGTTGTAGAAAATATTTTCATGTGTTTGGTTCTATTCTGAAAATGCTATTTTCCTACACATTTTTCACATTTTCTCAGCTATTTTCTCAGCATCCAAACAAATTTTATTACAAAAAAATTCAAAATCACAGCAAAATCCCAATCCACAGAATAAATCACAGCCAAATCCCAACACCACACACCACCGAAACTCCAATTCAACCCACGGCAGCAAACTCTGGCAATCAAAAGCCACAAAAGAAACAAAACCAAAGAAAAAAAATCATCAAATCCGGTCAGATCGTTGTGGTGAGGTGACTGGGTTCGATCAGTGCGGTGTGACTCGCGGCGTGGTGCGACTCACGGTTCGTGGGTTCATGGGTTCGCAGTGTTGCAATCGACGATCGGGGTTCGCCGGCGTGACCCGAAGTGAGCTGGATTGGTGTGGTGGCTGGATCGGTGGTTATGCGAAGGCTGAGCTCTCGTCTTTCTCGATGTGAGTGGCTGGATCGGTGGTTGAGGTGAGGTGAGCTCTCTTCTTTCTCTGGCTCTCTCCAATTCTCTGGCTCTCTCTTTTGCACGTGATTCAGAAATGGTTTGAAGTGAAAATAAAAATGTAAAACCATTTCCGGGTCAAAGGAATAAATTATGGTCAACATGCATCTAATTTTTCAAAAAATTTTATTTTTTATAGCTGCCAAACACGTGGGTCAGGTAGAAAATAATTTCCTAAAATCGTTTACCACCTAGACAAACAGAGCCTACATGTTCACAATTGTTAACTTATCTCTCATCCCACGTGACCCTAACAAAAGAAAGAAAAAAGTGAAACCCACACCTGGAAGCAAATGAGAAAACTAGAATAATAAGAAACAAAATTGGAAGTCAACAATTGTGGCTGTGTGAATGCTGTGGGAATTGCTGTACATGGTACGAGTATCATAAGCTAGAGTTCTATGTCAAACTTTAAAAAAAGTTATACACTGCTAAATATTTCTTAAATAGTAATAAAACACTAATAACACTAATAATTTCAAAAAATAGTACTCCTATTTGGTTATTTTTGCCCGAAATGTGCCCTTTGAACTAGAAAATATTTTTTCTACATCAAGCTTCTCCGCAATTACATCATCAATCATTGCCTTCACAGCATTTGCACCTGCCCTCTGTATACTAGTACGTCAATCATAGGAGTTTCGACTTTTTTAAATGTCACTTTTTATTATGTACATAGTTTTTCTTTTCTTTTCAATTTTTAAACAATCCTATTTTCAATAAAGATATAGCAAATGGACACTAGGTTGATCTAAATGGACACTGAGTTAAGTGAGCCATTATTAACCTTTATGCACAAGAATATAACAAGAATCATTGGTATGGTTGAATCGTGGTTATAAACTTATAATTGATTTTGTAAATGAATCCACTGGCTTTTTTGGCAATCTCTCTTTCTTTTTGGCAACTCTGACTAAAACGCGTCACTTGAACAATACACAACATTAATTTAAAGAGATGATAAATTTCAAAAATAAAATTTTTTTATTAATACTTTTTGCTCCTTGATAAACTTTTTTATATTATTAGATAGATAAATAACGCATTCTATTAGTCAATAAAGGAAGTCTTTTTTTTTTTTTCTAAGTGAGATGTCATATATATTGAAAATTCCATTGTTAAATTACATGTTTTATATGTTCTTAATATGTATGTCTTTCATGTCAATCGAATACTATTTACCATTCAATTTATAAACTTATCTTTTATTCATTGTTTTGATCTACAAAAACTTGAATTTAAACACTAATTGATGACATGGTATATTTGATCATCTTGAAATTTTGCAAGCTTGAAGAATAGATGAAAATAATGAAATTCAACAATGAGTTTGTCAAAAGTCACATTTAATTAAATATAATATAATATTGCTTAAAATTATATTATGTGTAACTTTTTTTTTTTTGAGAAGATATTATGTGTAACTTGAACCCAAGAGATTTATTATCATGCACATTATTTGGCTGGTAAAAATTCATTACCAAATGATATACACATTAGTATGCAACATACCTAGCAAGGCTGGTAGTATAAGAAGAGTGTAAGAAATAGGAGAAATAGATAATAAAATTGAAGAAACCTGGGGGGAGGAGTTTTTGGTATAACTATTAATGCCATCTCCGCCATTCATTGGATAAGATTCAGGCACTGTATATGTATTGTTGCTCATCTCTCTCTCTCTCTCTCTCTCTCTCTCTCAATAATATTAATAAAGCACTCGATTTTATAGAATTTTGTGGGCTTTCAAGTTTTAACTTTATGGAAGAGGGCGATTCTTTGTCACAATGATTTTTTTTTTTTTTTTATAATTTTTTTTATGACAATCACGGCAATATGTTTCCAAAAACAAAAAGACAGGTGTTTCCAATAAAAAAATCCATATACTATTTTTTTAGTCAATTATTTATATCATATTATTAATATGTAATAAAAATTGGACTTAGAAGAAGTGGTTGGGCCAAATGGCTACTCTCACTAATTAGTAAATTAATTTTATAGTATTTATTAGGATATATTTTCTCAAATTAAGGAATAATATTTAACAACCATTTAATTCAGGTAGAATTTTATCATTTAAATTTCAACAAATTTAAATTCTATTCAAACTAAAACTCTATTATAAATAATTATAAACTTAAATCTGAAACAACAACTCATGTTTTCTTTCTAAAATAAAACCCATATTTTGACTTATACTTCAACTAAAAGTCTATTATCAATATTTTAAAATTAACTTATTTGTAAATTAATTTTATATTATTTGTTATGATATATTTCCTCAAATTAAGGGATAACATTTAACAATTGTTTAATTTAAATTAAACTAAAAGCCTATCATCAAAATTTTCTAAAAATCCCACACAACTCACGCTTTTGTTTTTGTTTTTTCCCTCAAGTTGCATCTTATTAAATTAATATTTTATTAGAATATTAAGCTACAAGACTCTTGGTTAAGGGATAAGATTTAATAATAATTTAATTTAGATAAAATTTTATCATCTAAGTTTTAGAAATTTAAATTCTACTATAACTAATAGTCTATTATCAAATGACTTTAAGGGTATGTTTGTTTGGAGGTGAAACACGATAGATGGAAAACTTTGGAGAAAAAAACTTTTTTGGAGTGTGCTTGGATAGGTAGAGAGGAATGAAAATAAATGGTAGGCTCAAGTGTTTTCTCCTCAGGCTTACTAAAATGTTTTCTCCCTAAAATGGGGAGAGGACTGAGTGGGGATGATTTTTTTTTTAATTGACAAAAATGCCCACATACACATTCTTCAAGTTTTTTTCTACTTCACTGGGCAATACCGTTGCCCCTTTTTTTGTTTTTGTTCTTTTCTGGGCCGTTGCCTCTTTTTCATTTTTTATTCAATTCTTTTTTTTCTTTTGATTTTCTAGAGCCTGGGCTTGCCTTTTTTTTTTTTTTTTTTTAGCACAACCAATTGATGAATTGAAATATTGAATTGTGAACTCGAGTGTAATTCTTTTCATTACAATGCAATGAATCGAATATCTTAGAGCGTTGTTTGTACTTGCCACTTGCTTTACATTCAATTGTTGTTACTTTTTAAGTTATGACTTTACTAAACATTATTCATATAAAAGAGGCTAAGTCTCTATTGTTATGGACCTTTATTTATCAACTTAAGTACATTTGTAGCTGATATCAAAGTTTCTTTATGACATTGAAATAAATATTGTGTTGAAACATATGCAAATTTGTGACACAATAGCAAGTCCTACGTTTGCTTCCAAAGTCGCATCATATGCGTTTCAAATCAATAAAGAGTTGATCTCCTTCATTGTATTTTGACTCCAACATGCTGATAAACTCTTCTTCTTTCTTACAGAATCGATCAAATAGTTCATCAATAATCTCCACTCCAAAATGTTTGCTTATTATACCCTCCATGCCAGCTCTTAGGTGCATCGCGCATGCCTGGACAATGAGGCCATCAGCTCTTGCATAAGGTAGTGTTATTTCCATTCTTTCAATGCTAAATCACTCATTTCTTTCCACAAGTTGCGTCATCTCCTTGGGTGAGACAAAATACACAGGTAAGTTAAAGGTGTCCACCTGAGCTTCACTAATTAATCCCTGTAAAGATAAGAGTAGGTATTTTGGTTTGAAAATACTAAAACTATTATTGATATTACTAGAAAAGGCCTACAACCTGATGGGGTAGTGGATGCGACTGGTCCTATTTCAATAAAATAATAAAGGAATGTTTGAATTATTATGATTTTTACACAAATTAGTTTGCAAAGCATATGTAATAAAATTTATAGTATCTCTGGCATCATTCTTTTCATTTTTACACATGTTAAAAATATAAAGTGAGAGAGAAAGACTGAATAGTCTGTATATTCTGTGTAAATAATAATGTACAATAAAGAGTCTTATATAAGCTAGGTATGTGTGTAGTACAAGTAATATGAGTAAACTACAAGTACAGTATACTAGGCCAAGCCCAATGGGCTAATCTAGTCTAAGCTATACACTAACATCCCCCCCTCAAACTCGAGGTGGCAAGGAGGAAGCCAACTGGAGTTTGGATATAAGATCTCGAAGACAATCAAGTGAGTGAGTCTTGGTGAAGATATCAAGTAGGCTGGTCAGTAGAGGAGATGGAGAACAACTTGAGATTTCCTTTCTTGAGATCCTGGCGAGTGATGTGGTAGTCGATCTCACTGTGCTTGGTGCGTTCATGGAAGACATCATTATGAGCAATGTAGATAGCATTATGATTGTCACAATAAAGAGGAGTGGCAGTGGGCTGTGGAGCATCCATGTCATCCAAAAGCCAACAAAGCCAGGCAAGCTCACAAGTGGTCTCGGTAAGGGCACGATACTCAGTCTCAGTACTAGAATGAGAAACCACATCCTGCTTCTTGCTGCACCATGAAACAAGAGAAGTACCCAACATGAAACATAAACATATGATAGAGCATCAATCAGTTGGATCACCTGCCCAATCCGCATCTGAATAGGCATAAAGCTCGAGAGAAGATCGAGAGAAGTAGTGGAGACCATGATAAAGTGTGCCCTTGAGATATCGGAGAATTAGAAAAATGGCAACATAGTGGACAAAATGTGGGGCATCCATGAACTTACTAACCATACTCATGGCACGTGAAATATCTAGATGAGTAATAGTGAGATAGATTAGACTACCAACCAACTGATGATAGCAAGTAGCATCGGATATAGGTTCACCATCCAAGGGTGTGAGCTTTGCATTGTATTCCAAGGGAGTGGAAACAATCTTGTTGTTGGTGATACTGACTTTGAAGAGAAGATTAGAAGCATATTTAGCTTGGGAAAGATAGTATGCATCAGAGGATGAGGTAACCTCAAGCCCAAGAAAATAGTTGAGAATGCCCGGATCTTTCATCTTAAAATGCTGACTAAGGAAGTGCTAAAGAGAGCGGATACCTACAAAATCATCTCCAATAATAATCATATCATCAACATAAGGAAGAATAAGAGTGATACCAATAGAGGATCTTTGGACAAAGAGAGCAGTGTTACGAGGACTCAAAGTGAAACCCTGCTAAGTAACAACTGAGCTAAACTTTTCAAACCAAACTCGAGGAGCCTACTTGAGGCCATAAAGAGCACGGCGAAGGTGACAAACTTGACTACCTGAGTGTGGATAGCCAGGGGGTGGTTGCATGTATACTTCTTCTTGGAGGTCTCCATTGAGGAAAGCATTCTTCACATTCATTTGATAAAAAGGCCAACGGCGAATAGCAGCAACAGCAATGAGACATCTAATAGATGTAAGGCGAGCAACAAGAGCAAATGTTTCCTCATAGTCAATGTCATACTCCTGAGTAAAGCCCTTGGCAACGAGGCGAGCCTTATATCGTTCAACAAATCCATAAGCCTTAGTCTTGATCTTGTAAACCCACCTATAACCTACTATAGACTGACCAGGAAGCAAATCAACCATATCCTAAGTGTGATTATTATGAAGGGCGTATAGTTCTTCGTTCATAGCTTGCCGCCAAAGAGGGTTAGTATGGGCCTCACGATAGGTGTGAGGTTTATAGATGGTGGCAAAAGCAAAAAAGTAGTGATAATCAGTGAGATAAGGGGGAGGAATGCTTACCCAAGTGGAACGACGAAGTTTAGAACCAACAGGAGACTCAGGAGAGGGTGGTGCCATAGGATTCAAAACAGGCGGGTCATATGCCAAGGACAGAACTGAAGATGAGTCGTTTGGAGAGGTATCCGATGTTGAAGAATCCTCCACAAGTTCAGGATAGAGAGGGAGTAAAATATCTGTAAAAATAGGAGACTCTGAGGAAGAGGATGCAAGAAGCTGCTAAAGATTCGAGAAAGGATGATGTTCCCAAAACTCAACATGATGGGAGACATGAAGGAGATGAGAAATGGGATCATAGCAGCAAAACCCCTTTTGAGATACACTACAACCAAGGAAACAATAGAGATGAGCAAAGGATGGAGCTTTGTTCGTTCATGAGGAGGAATAGAGATAAAACAAGCACAACCAAAAACCCGAAGAGAGGAGTAGTCATGAGTTTGACCGTAGAGAAGCTCGAATGGTGATTTGTTGTGTGTAGTTGGTGAAGGAATATAATTAATGGTGTACATAGTAGTGAGTGCGGCCTCACCCTAAAAGCGCTCAGGAAGAGAGGCAGAAATGAAAAGGGTGCGGACAACATCAAGAATGTGATGATGTTTTTGTTATGCATGACCATTTTGTTGAGAGGTGTAAGGACAAGACCACTAAGGAAGGGTACCATGACTGTCTAAAAGGAATAGGAAATATTTATCATTATATTCTTGAGCATTATCTAATCGAAAGACTTTGACGGTGCGATTGAAATGTGTTTCAATCATTTTATGAAATGTTTGGTAAATAGACATAAGTTCAGACCTATGGTGAAGTAGATAAATCCAAGTATATCGAGAAAAATCATCCACAAAGGGTCCACAAATGAGTCACTATTAATAAAGGGCAATTTTGTTTGTTTGCCAAAATGATAGGAAGTACAATCAAAATTTTGAAACTAAACTGAACCTAAATGACCTTGAGAAGCTAACAACTGAAGACAAGATAAGGATGGATGACCAAGACGAGTATGCCATAGATCAGGTGAGGGGGTGGTAGTGCTAGCAACTGCAAAAACAACTTATGACGGAATCTTCAAGTCATGAACCTCAAACATGTGACCAACCTTACAGCCTATCCCAAGTACTTGACCCATCCGGGGATCCTACATATCCACACCATGATTAGTAAATAGAAGATCAATGCCTAATTCACAAAGTTGACCAACAGAAAGCAAATTGAGGGATAACTTTGGAATATGAAAAGTATCATTAAGGGATAAACGAGGAGAAGAGATTGTTCCTTTATGACTAACAAGCATAGGAGTTCCATCAGCAATGTAAATGGTGATTGGATGTTCTAAGGGTGCCTTATCATAAAATTGGGATTCATCAGGAGTCATATAGTTACAACATGCAGTATCAAAAAATTAAGGTTGTTTACCTGAGGTGACAGAAACGGCAATGGAAGTGCGGAATAAAACCTGTTGAACTACTGCCTCAATATCAGCCGTAGTAAGTAAGGAAGCCAAAGATGGACCTGTAGGAACTGATGGATCTGAAGGACATACAACAGCTGCCCGAGGAAGAGAAGCTTTATTCTGCTCTTGCATAAATTTCTGCAGTTTCTGAAAAACTAAGATGTCATGGCTTTTGACACGACAAAACTTGCAGCGAGTTCCTTTGGAAGACTGAGAGGTGGGACACCCAGAGTTTATTCGTGGAGGAGCAATGAATGCAGCAATGAGAGGCTATGGAAATGGTGTAGCCAATACATGATTAGATGATGACATGTGATGAGTAGGCCGATGGTTCTCCT
The DNA here is from genome assembly GCF_002906115.3 of Quercus suber. Taxonomy (NCBI): domain Eukaryota; kingdom Viridiplantae; phylum Streptophyta; class Magnoliopsida; order Fagales; family Fagaceae; genus Quercus; species Quercus suber. The sequence goes on from NW_027069662.1 coordinate 823,550, forward strand.
CAGAAATGAGTTCCTTGATTGTAGTATCAAAAGAAGGAGTAGGAGATCGCTAAGCAGAAAAGCCCTAGTAGGCTCAAAATCCTGATGTAAACGCATCATGAAGTGCATAAATTTACAACGATCCCGATATTTGACAAAGAGCTTAATGTCCTTAGAACACACTAGTAAAAGATCTGCAGCAGAGAGTTGTTCCCACATAGTAGAAGTCAGAAAATAAAAATCAAAATAGACTGACCTGTCTCTTGGCGCATTTGATAAAGTTTTGATTCAATATGGAACTCCAGGCTTGAATCATTAGTACAATTATAGCAATTGGCTAGAAATTTCCAAGCAGCCTTAGCAGTCTCAAGACGAAGAAGAAGATTATGAATGGAAGGAATAGAGGTATTGATAAACCAAGACAAGATCTTACTCTAAATACTCTCCCATTCCTCTAGGTGTTCTTTATAATCATCAGTTGTAACAGCAGTCTTAGAGGCATCTTTAGCAGCTGTGGCTTTGGACTTAAGGTTTGGTACTGGCTTAGGAATTGAACCAGTCACATATCTCCACAGTTTGCAACTCTTGAGAAAGACAGTCTTATTCTAAGACCATGTATGATAGCTAGTAGGACTATCCAACATAATGGTGATAGGACATATGATATCTTGTTCATTTTGTTAAGCCATAATGAAGAAAATGACCAAAAAGTGAGATTTAGAGACCTCAAATGCATAAACGAAGCCCAAAATTAGAATCTACGCAAAAAACTGAACAAGACAAACCTTGTTGAAAATTTTTTACTTTAGTAAAAAAGTCAACAGTCAACAATGGTGGTCAATGGTCAAGGTCAACTGCTGGCGTGTGTTGACATAAGCAAATGACGCAGATGCTAACGAGTACAGGATGACGTTAGCCTAGGGCTGACATGGACAAACGTTGATGGTCTTAGGCGCGTGTCGGCTCGATGTTCGACACGTGGAGCGTGTGTGCACTTCTAGTGGTGCATGGTGGCGCGTGTTTGACAATTAGAAGCTTTAGGTGGCACATGTGGGCACATGTCAAGTCTGTTATGGCTGTTCTTGTTTGGGTTTTGCTCGGGATTGGCTGTTCTGTCACTTTATGCCTTTGCTTTGGCAGTTGGATGAATAGAATGATGAGATCTGAGAGTTGTAGGGATTGTGGGCGTGACGGTGGTGACTCGATTCTGACAGTGATTACTAGATGAAGGCGAAGGCAGTGGAAGAACGTCAGAGATGTCCACAGGAACCAGAAAGTCAAAGGAATGGCTCTGATACCATGTTAAGAATATAAAGTGAGAGAAAAAAACTGAATAGTCTGTATATTCTGTGTAAATAATAATGTACAATAGAGAGTCTTATATAGGTTAGGTATGTGTGTAGTACAAGTAATATGAGTAAACTACAAGTACTATATACTGGGTCAAGCCCAATGGGCTAATCTAGTCTAAGTTGTACACTAACAACACATATGGAACATAAATTGTTCTTGGAACAATGCATAACTAGGAGAAGTGAGAATCTCCAACCTCTACAAAAGAGATCCTCATGAAGTGGTTTTCTTTTTATGTTGCTTGCCTAGCAAATTGCTTGTACATTATATAGACCAATGAGTATATAAAAGTTTACGTTTTACAAAATTTTGTATTTTTTAAGTTCCAAATTCTAAGTTCATATGCTGACATTTAGAATAAGTTCAATATATTTACTTGCAGTGATCTATTTGACTTGAAAATTTTTCTAGTGTAAAAAGTAATAGTTGATTGCTAGCTTACCTCCTTTGCCATACCCATGAGGCACTGTCCCAGGAAATCAAAGATCCCGCCTGTCAGTGAACTGGAATGAGGAATCCCATTCGGAATACCTGGCATAATAATCACCATTAGTCCACCCACCACAAGCCCTTTAGCCCTACAATCTAAAAAGGCTGTTATGTCCTTAGCAAACTGGGTTGTAAAAGCTTGAGCTACTTCATCTGGGGCACTTGCATAGTGAACCCTCCCCTTGTTCCACGCAGCAGAGTTCTTATTTGGCAGTTCTTCTGGCACCTTAGAGAGACATTGGAGTGCATAAGATGAATATACAAAATCGAGAGAGAAATTAGGGAATAGCCGACCATGGAAAGACCCTGGCACCCCAGTTGCAAAGTATGGCCTTTCTGGTGGGAGAGAGGCAAAGAGGGTATTAAAATCATTGGATGCGTGGTCACTGAAGAACACTTGAAATTCAGGCATTTGAGAAGCAAAGCCTTGGGATTGGTACTTTTGTTGCACAACGTCTGTTATATTTTGCTTAGCAATAAAGGTATTTGGCCCAACTGAACATTCCAAATCTGCCATACGGAATGTGCGGCAAAAATAGCCAAATACTATTATTTTTCAAAATTAGTAGTGTATTACCACTGTTTGAGAAATACGTAGTAATGTAGTACTTTTTAAAAATCGAGTTTTTAAAACTCGAGTTCGACATGGAACTCGAGTTTAAGAAAATCAAGTACCATAAAAAGTTCACTTGGAACTCAAAAATCAAGCTTTTGAAACTCGAGTTTGACATGGAACTTGAGTTTAAGAAAATCGAGGACCATAAAAAGTTCACTTGGAACTCGAGCTTATGGAACTCGAGTTCTTTGTGATATAAAATTTATTGCCTGTGTTTCTAACTCTTGCGCTACCTTTTTCAGTACAGCTGTGTTTGGTTCTCGTAAAATATTTTCCGGAAATGCTATTTTCGAGAAAGAAGAATATTTTCAAGTGTTTGGTTGCATTATGAAAATTGTTGTAGAAAATATTTTCATGTGTTTGGTTCTATTCTGAAATGCTATTTTCCTACACATTTTTCACATTTTCTCAGCTATTTTCTCAGCATCCAAACAAATTTTATTACAAAAAATTTCAAAATCACAGCAAAATCCCAACCCACAAAACAAATCACAGCCAAATCCCAACACCACACACCACTAAAACTCCAATTCAACCCACAGCAACAAACTCTGGCAATCAAAAGCCACAAAAGAAACAAAACCAAAGAAAAAAAATCATCAAATCCGGTCAGATCGTTGCGGTGAGGCGACTGGGTTCGATCAGTGCGGTGCGACTTGCGGCGTGGTGCGACTCACGGTTCGTGGGTTCATGGGTTCGCAGTGTTGCAATCGACGATCGGGGTTCGCCGGCGTGACCCGAAGTGAGCTGGATTGGTGTGGTGGCTGGATCAGTGGTTATGCGAAGGCTGAGCTCTCGTCTTTCTCGATGTGAGTGGCTGGATCGATGGTTGAGGTGAGGTGAGCTCTCTTCTTTCTCTGGCTCTCTCCAATTCTCTGGCTCTCTCTTTTGCGCGTGATCCAGAAATGGTTTGAAGTGAAAATAAAAATGTAAAACTATTTCTGGGTCAAAGGAATAAATTATGGTCAACATGCATCTGATTTTTCAGAAAATTTTATTTTTCATAGCTGCCAAACATGTGGGTCAGGTAGAAAATAATTTCCTAAAATCGTTTACCCCCTAAACAAACAGAGCCTACATGTTCACAATTGTTAACTTGTCTCTCATCCCACGTGACCCTAACAAAAGAAAGAAAAAAGTGAAACCCACACCTGGAAGCAAATGAGAAAACTAGAATAATAAGAAAGAAAATTGGAAGTCAACAATTGTGGCTGTGTGAATGCTGTGGGAATTGCTGTACATGGTACGAGTATCATAAGCTAGAGTTCTATGTCAAACTTAAAAAAAAGTTATACACTGCTAAATATTTCTTAAATAGTAATAAAACACTAATAACACTAATAATTTCAAAAAATAGTACTCCTATTTGGTTATTTTTACCCGAAATGTGCCCTTTGAACTAGAAAATATTTTTTCTACATCAAGCTTCTCCGCAATTACATCATCAATCATTGCCTTCACAGCATTTGCACCTGCCCCTGTATACTAGTACGTCAATCATAGGAGTTTCGACTTTTTTAAATGTCACTTTTTATTATGCACATAGTTTTTCTTTTCTTTTCAATTTTTAAACAATCCTATTTTCAATAAAGATATAGCAAATGGACACTAGGTTTATCTAAATAGACACTGAGTTAAGTGAGCCATTATTAACCTATATGCACAAGAATATAACAAGAATCATTGGTATGGTTGAATCGTGGTTATAAACTTATAATTGATTTTGTAAATGAATCCACTGGCTTTTTTGGCAATCTTTCTTTCTTTTTGGCAACTCTGACTAAAATACGTCACTTGAACAATACACAACATTAATTTAAAGAGATGATAAATTTTCAAAAATAAAATTTTTTTATTAACACTTTTTGCTCCTTGATAAACTTTTTTATATTATTAGATAGATAAATAACGCATTCTATTAGTCAATAAAGGAAGTCTTTTTTTTTTCTAAGTGAGATGTCATATATATATATTAAAAATTCTATTGTTAAATTACATGTTTTATATGTTCTTAATATGTATGTCTTTCATGTCAATCGAATACTATTTACCATTCAATTTATAAACTTATCTTTTATGCATTGTTTTGATCTACAAAAACTTGAATTTAAACACTAATTGATGACATGGTATATTTGATCATTTTGAAATTTTGCAAGCTTGAAGAATAGATGAAAATAATGAAATTCAACAATGGGTTTGTCAAAAGTCGCATTTAATTAAATATAACTAGTATGTAACCCCGTGCTACCGCACGGGACTGGTTAATTGTAATTATACTATTGGCCAATTTTTATTTTTTATTTTTTTGTTTTTTTGGGTTTATCACATGAATGATAGAATTAAATCAAATAATGAAAAATATATATTGCATTTTATTATTTAAGTAATGCTATTGGTTTTTTTTTTTTTTTTTTTTTTTTGGTTTATCATACATAGGATAGCATTAGATAAAACAATGAATAAAAAAAGAGAATATTGCATTTTATTATTTAAATGATGATACAATGAAGAAAAAGAGAATATTACATTTTATTATTTAAAACATATAAAGGGACATTAAAAAATAAAAATTGATCATTGAGTTTGGAATCTTCTTGGAGGCGCCAATAAAGAGCTAATGTATGAGAGTGTGAAGTAAGGAAGAGTGAGATTGAACATTGTTTTTGAACTTGGCTTTACTTTGAGAAATCCGTAAGAAGGAGGAGAGAGTAGTATGTGGATCTAATTGGTAGAGGTTGAGAGAGGAGGAGACATGGGATGACGATATGAAATTAGGAAGAGATTATGTTTTGCTTTTATAGTCTTTCTTATTGGACTCCTTGGTTCTGGTTGTGGAATTAGAAGAGCTCCAAACTCTATTGAGATCACCCATAAAAGTGTGCAGGTGAGATGTTCTTGCTTAGGCCAATGAATATTATCATTGTGTTTTATTGGCTTCCGTGTTAAATGTTAATACATTATTTATTGGGCACAAAAATTAGAAAATTTAGATAAGATACATGACACAAATTTGAGTCCAATTTATAATCTCCATAAAAGTGTGCAGGTATAACATTGCTTAAAATTATATTATGTGTAACTTTTTTTTTTGAGAAGATATTATGTGTATCTTGAATCCAAGAGATTTATTATCATGCACATTATTTGGCTGGTAAAAATTCATTACCAAATGATATACACATTAGTATGCAACATACCTAGCAAGGCTGGTAGTATAAGAAGAGTGTAAGAAATAGGAGAAATAGATAATAAAATTGAAGAAACCTGGGGGGAGGAGTTTTTGGTATAACTATTAATGCCATCTCCGCCATTCATTGGATAAGATTCAGGCACTGTATATGTATTGTTGCTCATCTCTCTCTCTCTCTCTCTCAATAATATTAATAAAGCACTCGATTTTATAGAATTTTGTGGGCTTTCAAGTTTTAACTTTATGGAAGAGGGCGATTCTTTGTCACAGTGATTTTTTTTTTTAATTTTTTTTTATGACAATCACGGCAATATGTTTCCAAAAACAAAAAGACAGATGTTTCCAATAAAAAAATCCACATACTATTTTTTTTGTCAATTATTTATATCATATTATTAATATGTAATAAAAATTGGACTTAGAAGAAGTGGTTGGGCCAAATGGCTACTCTCACTAATTAGTAAATTAATTTTATAGTATTTATTAGGATATATTTTCTCAAATTAAAGAATAATATTTAACAACCATTTAATTTAGGTAGAATTTTATCATTTAAATTTCAACAAATTTAAATTCTATTCAAACTAAAACTCTATTATAAATAATTATAAACTTAAATCTGAAACAACAACTCATGTTTTCTTTCTAAAATAAAACCCACATTTTGACTTATACTTCAACTAAAAGTCTATTATCAATATTTTAAAATTAACTTATTTGTAAATTAATTTTATATTATTTGTTATGATATATTTCCTCAAATTAAGGGATAACATTTAACAATTTTTTAATTTAAATTAAAATAAAAGTCTATCATCAAAATTTTCTAAAAATCCCACACAACTCACGCTTTTATTTTTGTTTTTTCCCTCAAGTTGCATCTTATTAAATTAATATTTTATTAGAATATTAAGCTACAAGACTCTTGGTTAAGGGATAAGATTTAATAATAATTTAGATAAAATTTTATCATCTAAGTTTTAGAAATTTAAATTCTACTATAACTAATAGTCTATTATCAAATGACTTTAAGGGTATGTTTGTTTGGAGGTGAAACACGATAGATGGAAAACTTTAGAGAAAAAAACTTTTTTGGAGTGTGCTTGGATAGGTAGAGAGGAATGAAAATAAATGGTGGGTCCAGGTGTTTTCTTCTCAGGTTTACCAAAATGTTTTCTTCCCAAAATGGAGAGAGGACTGAGTAGAGATGAATTTTTTTTAATTGACAAAAATGCCCATATGCACATTCTTCACGTTGCCTTTTAAGATTTTTTCTACTTCACTGGGCAATACCGTTGCCCCTTTTTTTGTTTTTGTTTTGTTCTTTTCTGGGCAGTTGCCTCTTTTTCATTTTTTATTCAATTCTTTTTTTCTTTTGATTTTCTAGAGCCTGGGCTTGCCTTTTTTTTTTCTTTTTTCTTTTTTTATCTGGGCAGTAACGTTGCCTCTTTTTTCTTTTTCTTTTTTTCTATTCTTTTCTTTTTCTTTTGATTTTCTAGGGCCTTTTTTTTTTAAGTAGACGTGATTTTTTCTTTTGGGACATGATTTTTATTTTTTAATAAATTTGGGTGATTGCACTTTTTTTGTGTGGTTATTTGTCACTTTTTTGTTTTAATTGGGTATCATTCTTTAACAAGGTTATATGAATAAATTTATTCAAACTTATTTTTTCTATCCTCTACTTTTCCACTCCCAACCAAACAAAAATGAGAGAAAATAAAATATTTTCTATCCTCTCACTTTTCCACCCCTCCAACCAAATAGACCCTAATAGTTAAGAGAGATTATATATATATATAAAATCATCCATATAATTAAATCACATATAGTATACCCCACATTGTTGCATTTATTTCACATTTTTTTTCCCAAGATGTAACTTACACTTATATTTTAATCTAATAAATCCATCTTACATATTGGTCTTTGCTTCTGAATTTCCCCGCAAAATATTATGTCAAAGGAAGTTCACTATAAAGAAGAAAAAAAATGGACACTCATTTAAGTTAAAGTCCAAACTCTAAACAATCAAAACTTAAAGCAATTTTTTATTATTAAAAAATTTTACTTATTTTATAATTTATTATTACTATCTATTTAATAATTTTATTTAATTATTTTTAAAAAAATTTAGCTTACATATAAATTTACATCAAGTCGTGCATTGCATAGGAATAATACTAGTATAATATTCAACCGAAAGCACGGCTAACTGTTTTATTGACTTCATAATATTGTGACACTTCACCTTTTGGAGGCCTCACAATTTTCCACATTATTATTCTTTTTCCAATTTGAATGATTATTTAGTTTAAAGGGTGCGTTTGCATAAATTGTTGAAAAACAGTGTTTTAAGTTTACAATAAATGTTTGTAAAAAAAAATTTACAAGAAGTTGCGGTTACAAAATAAAGTTTTGGGTTTTAAAACTCTCAAAATGGCTAACCAAACAGACCCAAAGTTTCTAACAAAATCTGAATCAATCCCTCATCCAAAAAAAAAAAAGACAGTGCAAGAAAACTCCATCTCTCTCTTTAAATCTCTAAGCTTAATCTTTATTATCTACTATTATTTTTTAATTTTAATTATTATTTAACTTCGTCTCAAACAAAATTTGAATCACTCCCTCACGCAAAGAGAGAGAGAGAGAGAGAGAGAGAGAGAGAGAGATCTCAATAATATTAGTAAGGCAATCGATTTTATAGAATTTTGTGGGCTTTCAAGTTTTAACTTTATGGAAGAGGGCGATTCTTTGTCATGGTAATATTTTTCCAAAACCAAAACGACAGATGTTTCCAATAAAAAAATTCATATAATATTTTTTTTTGTCAATTATTTATATCATATCATAAACTATATAATAAAAATTGGACTTAGAAGAAGTGGTTGGGCCAAATGGTTACTCTTACTAACTAGTAAATTAATTTTATAGTATTTGTTAAGATATATTTTCTCAAATTAAGGGATAATATTTAACAACAGTTTAATTTAGGTAAAATTTTATCATTTAAATTTCAACAAATTTAAATTCGATTCAAAATAAAACTCTATTATAAATAATTCTAAACTTAAATCTCAAACAACAATCCATGTTTTCTTTCTAAAAAAATCCCCACATTTTGACTTCTACTCCCACTAAAAGTCTATTATCAATATTTTAAGAACAACTAATTAGTAAATTAATTTTATATTATTTGTTATGATATATTTCCTCAAATTAACGGATAACATTTAACAATTGTTTGATTTAGATAAAACTTTATCATTTAAAGTTCAACAAATTTAAATTTTATTCAAAATAAAAATCTACTATAAAAAATTTTAATCTTAAATCTCAGACAACAACTCACATTTTCTTTCTTAAAAAAAAAAAAAAAAAATAATCCTAAACTCAAGCAATCCTTCCACTAAAAAGATTGCAGCCACATCAGTTGTACTCCTTCCACATATTCATTATGGTTTTTTTTTTTTTTTTTTTTAAATTAAACCGTTTGATAAGATGCTTGACCTTGTGCCGATCACCTTTTTCTTAAATTTTGTCTTTCGAAAGCATAACCCCAAATCAGTGTTAGGAAAAGAGAATTTGCTATAGTGGGTTTTTATTAGGTATCAAAGGTTGTGTTTTACAACCATTTGATCTTGGTACATCCTTTTTTTTTCTTTT